>NW_013566851.1:0-12500 GCF_000499605.1 Eimeria maxima | reverse complement strand
GGTATAGCTAAATCTGTCTCCATCTCTCCATAAGTACTACAATAATATAATATATTATATTTATTATTTGCTGTTGTTGTTGCTGCTGCTGCTAATAATGCTAATGCTGCTGCTGCTGCTGCTGCTACTGGGCAGATACAGCAAGATTGTCTTACTCCTTTAATGTCTTTACTGTCTCTTTTGCTCCTGTATACAAACACAACAATAAATAGACAAGAAAAAGAAAATAATTTTGCTGCTGCTTGTTGCTGCTGCTGTTTGCTGCTTCTGCTGTTTGCTGCTGCTGTTTATTGCTGTTGTTTACCTTCTGCTGCTTCGCTTGTATCGCGAGCACGAGCCAATGCCTTTAATAAAGAAAAAGGAAACACAAATTATATTTTATTTTTATTTTATGCATAATTTGTTTGTTTTGTTTTTGATTTTATTTATAAATAAAATATAATATTTAAATAAATAAAAGTAAATAAATACAAATAATTAGTCCTTTTTACCTTCTCTGCTGCAACTTCCTCAGGTGTAGGAGGAGCAGGCGCCGTTCCTTGTGCTAAGGTACGTAGTCATTATTTATTATAAAAGAAAGAAAGAGAAGGAAATAAAAGAAACAATAGGCGTATAAAGAAGGAAAAAAATAAGGAGAAAGAAGGGAAGGAAAAGGAGAAAACGCAGCATAAATATGTATATAAATATCCTTTATTCACCAGGAGGCATCCCTAGCATAGCTTGTGCTGCTCCTCCAATTACAGCGCCAGCTAATTGGCCTAAATAATTATTTTTTTATTACTTTTGCAGAACATTAATTAAAAGAATATTATAAAGAATTTTACCTAAAAACTTTTCTTTTGTTGCTTCTACGGGGGAACGGGAAAGAAGAAAGATGAAGAAAAATAAAGGAAGCATTAGCTGCTGCTGCATTTCTGTTGCTTCCTTTTTATTTATGCAATTTATATACTTGTAAAAGGTATATTAACAATTTAATAAATTAAAATGTAATTTTATTTTAAGGAAGAAAATGAAGAATTTAAGTGGGTGGATACAATGTCGTTTGTGCTTTCCTGCAATCGTTCAAGTTTGCGGTGTATAGGCAGGTCCAAGCGGAAACAAGACGGTGACTAAGAAGAGCACATTTTGCTATAAAAGTCTTCATAATTGTGTTTTCAAGCTTGCACGTCTATTTATTTATTTGTGTATAAAAATAAAATGTGAAAAAACAGCAAAATACTCGCTAAATGGGAAGGGTGGCGTCTTTTATTTCTCTTGTCTTTTCCTTTTTTGCAGATGAATTGCTTTCTTTTCCTTGAATATTAATTTAATTCCTTCTATTGGTATTACTATTAAATGCATTATTAGCTCTATACCTAACCATTGGATCTTGAATATATGAAAGAACTTACAGATTCTTCTAAGAATTGAACATGGAGAATACGAGAAAAGAATGTTAATAAAAACAATGTAAGTCTAATCAACAAGAAACAAACAGTAAAAATAAAATAAAAATGCATAAAAGTATTTTGTGTTTGTCATAAACAATTAAAAGAATGCTGCAGTCAATGTGTGTTCTTCTAACATTTTTATTTACAATTTTTTGCAGATTCTTCTTTTCCAGGAAAGCACAAATTAACGGCAAAAGCTAATTAAACACCTAATAATTGAATCCTTTAGGATGAAAACAACTCTTTTTTCCTTTTATTCTTTTAAAAATATCTTTATTGGCCTTTATTTGCATTCAAAAGAAAAGAAAATGCAAAAATAATTACAAGGAAAGCTGAATGGCTCGAGTTGCAGAACAAGAAAAACGATCGCTTGTACGGCAAGAACAGGCATTGTTTCCTCTTAAACAGAGCTAAAGGAGTAATTTTATTAATTTATCTATTTATATTTAATTTAATTTATATATTCTTAAGAAGAAGTACCTTTTTTGATAGTGTGTGTTGTAGGTTTCTGTATGTAAATGTGCAGATCCACCTATGTCTACTGAATACGGACAGGCGGAGGTAACTACTAACTTGAGGTGTCTGGGTCATTAAAAGCATGTAAAAATACATAAAATAAGTTTTGTTTTATGTTTATTTTGTTTTGTTCCAATAAATAAACTGTTTTATTCTATAACTAGCAGCGGTCTGGTTCCCTCTCGAGGCCGCCAAGCGCAAGGGGAGAGAAGGAAGTGTTGTGTACCGTTATATTGCAACAAAATCTCCATTTAATTGAATTTGATTCATTGTTTTGTTTTTCTGATGTAAAAAGACTTCTTTATTACCATCGTTTCCCCATTTTCTACAGTCATACGCCTCTTCAATCGCGTGCATGCAGACGGGGGGCCCCCCATTGCTGTCAAACACCAACAGACACACACACTTTAACGGCAGCAAAGAGGCAACAGAAGGCTCTCTTAATTGATAAGCCTCAGCAGACCTATTTCAAGGCCAACACAACAGCAGCAGCAGCAGCAGCAGCAGCAGCACACCGGCACCAGCAGCGGCAACAACAGCTTCACCAGCTGTTGCGGCTGCTGTTGCTGTTACACCGAAACCGCTGCTGCTTCAGCTTCAGTGCTTCAGCATTAACTCCCTATATGGCCAGCAAAAGCTTCTGCTGCTGCTGCAGTGCTTCCTCCTTATAGAAGACAGCAGCAACACAAACGGCAACAGTACAAAAGAGAGCAGCATGCAGCGGTGCCATGGAGAAGGCCGAAACAGAACTGACGATCCTCCTCACCGACTCCGAAGATGAAGTAAAAGCTATTAATCCCCTGAAGCAGCAGCAGCTGCTGCAGCCGCCGCCGCAGCAGCAACAACAACAACAGCAACAGCAACAGCAACAGGAGCAGCAGAAGGCGCTTCCCGACTGGCCTTCTGTACGCCGCAGTAGACGTTCAGTTCCTTTAATTGATTCAGATGATGATGCAGACGGACTGCGTGGGGTCTCTTCTCCTGTTAAACGTTTCTCTGACCTAGCAGCAGCAACAACAGCAGCAACAGCAGCAACAGCAGCAGCAGCAGCACACACTGGTGTGGGCCCTTCTACACCTGGGAGACGTCGCTCAGCTCGTCTGGCGGCCCTCGGAACTCCAGGTGTAGGTTCACCTGCAGCAGAAACCCTTAAGACCCCCCAAAGATATGCAAGAAGTGCTGCTGCTGCGCCTGGGTTGTCTAATTCCTCAGCATGCCCTTCTGCTGCTGCTGCTGCTCCCCCTGGTGCTGCTGCTGCGGGATATAGCCCCTGCAGCAGTTTGAGTTCTTCGCGTCGCGTCCAAAGAAAAAGGCTGAGGCGGAGCGCCTTGAAGGACTCTGCAGCAGCAGAATCTCCAGTAGCAGCAGCAACAGCAGCAGCAGAATCTCCTGCAGCACCAGCCGTTGCACCTGCAACAGCGTCACCAGCTGAAGCAGCAGCAGCTGCTGCTCCTGCAGAGACAGACAATTCCTTACCGAGGTCAAGACGACGCCGCCGACGACTGCGCGTGGACGGCAGCGGCAGCAGCAGCGAAGATGGCAATGCACCAGCAGCAGTAGCAGCAAACGACAGCAGCAGCAGCAGCAGCAACAACAGCAACAATCGAGAACAGGAAGGAGATAAGGAGAAGGCGGCTTTGAGCCCCTTAAGGGCTTCCTCTCAGCCTCCTGGTGCAGGTGCGGATAGCAGCAGCAGCAACAACAACAGCAACAGCGGCAGCGCAACAACTGCAGCAGCAACAGGAGACCTCAGCAGATCGTCCTCCCCAATCCCTGTTCACCGTCGTCTGCGTAGATCGCAGCAGCTGCTGGACGAAGTGGAGCAGCAGGAGCAGCATAAAGACCAGCAACAGCAGCAGCAACAGCAGCAGCAGGAAACTGATGCAGACTCCCGGCCCTCACAGAAGGTGGTGCAGCATCGGCTGCAGAAGCTAGCAAATACACTAAGAGAGAAGCATCGCCGCTCTGGGGGCCTCCTTTCCTCTGAGGGGGCCCTAACTGAGGATGAAGGCAGCAGCAGCAGCAGCAGCAGCAGCAGCAGCACAAGCAGCAGCAGCAGTAACAGCAGCAAAAGCAGCAAAATCAACAAACGTCGAGATTCAAAAACAACAGCAGGACACAGGAAGACTCTAAGAGGCGGAAATGCATCAAGGGTGGGTGCTGGCCCATGCTGCTGCACTCACTGCTGCTGTTGTGCCTGCTGCTGCTGCTGCTGCTGTTATTCCTGTTGCTTCTGCTGGCCACCATGTACTGTTGCTGTTTTCTGCCGTTGGAGCTGGCAAGACAGGTTTGAACAGTGGCATACTGCATCCTGTGAGGGTTTAGGGTTTGGGGTTTAGGGTTTAGGGTTTAGGGTTTGTGTATGCGTGTAGTTTTTCTCCTTTTCTCGAGATCTACGAGAGGCGGCTTATGACTCAGAGGAGAGCGCAGGCAGTTTTATAGCAGACAGCCAAGAAGAAGAATCAGAAGCAGCTAGTGGATCTGGTAAGGGAACGTATCGCAAACCCTAAACGAGGGTATAGGGTTTAGGGTTTAGGGTTTGGGGTCCTGCGTGACACTAATAAGCACAAAAAAGGCCAAAGGCGAAACGGTTGTTGCTGAAAAATAGGGCTGAGATAGAGCGATTAGGGTTTAGGGTTTAGGGTTTAGGGTTTGTGAGCAGAAGAGGCGCTTGAATCAGACAGCAGCGAGTCATCCGCTGATGAAGCGCTCGAGGCTTTGCGCTTCCACCACCAGCTTATGGAGAACGACGGGCGAGCAGCCCATGTAGACGTGAGGGCACAGGGTTTAGGGTTTAGGGTTTAGGGTTTAAAGGTGTATATAGTGGGTGCAGTGATAGTCCTGGTGCTGAGCCTGTATAGGGAATGATTTGTTTCCCTTCTCGAAGTGTATCTACTTGCGTTTAGGGTTTAGGGTTTAGGGTTTATGGTGGTCTTAAATGGAGGCCGAGGGTTTAGGGTTTAGGGTTTAGGGTTTAGGGTTTGTTGTGTGCAGCAAACATTAAGCCTAAAGGAGTGTTTTGAATTGTATATCTTTGGTCTTTCTCTTAGTTTATTTAGTCCAAACTTAGCCATTAAAAAATTATCTCTAGGGGAATCCTTCCCTTCTTCTGATGGTGCGTCACCTCTGCTTCCTGCTGCTGCTGCTGCAGCAGCAGCAGCAGCAGCAGCAGTGGAAGCAACAGCTGCATCAGTACTCACAGTTGCAGCCACAACAGCAACAGCATCAGAGAGCTATCACAGCAGCAGGAACAGCAGCAGCAGCAACTGCAGCAACAGCAGTGTGCGTGTTGTGCTGCAGCACTGAATGAGTTGGATATTCCTAAGCTTGTGGCGGTGAGGCTCGTTGTCTTGTGAACCCTAAACCCTAAACCCTAAACTCTTTTTCTTTAAAGTTAATTGCTGTTCCTCTGGTGCTGCTGCTGCTGTTGGCGCTGCAGGCAGCGGAGAGGGTTGAGGGTCTGACGCTGGCAAAGCGCAACGCGGTAAGCAAACTAGGGTTTAGGGTTTACTAATCAGCAGACCCCTTGTCCCGCCGCTCCTGTTGTTGCTGTTGTTTGTGCTCTTTGCCCGTGCTGCTGCCGTTGCTGCCCTTTTCTTACTGCTGTTTATTTGCTGCTGCTGCTGTTGGTTGCTGTTGCTGCTGCTGCTGCTGTTTGCTGCAGATGGAGACGCATGCATTCCCCCCTGAGCTGCGCGAAGCTCTAAAGAGTTACGCAGAGTGTCGCCTCTCTGAGGTCCCTGTGCTGCAGGGCGGGTGAGGGTTTGCTGCTGCCTAAACCCTAAACCCTAAACCCTAGACAACCCAAAGACAATAAGGGGGGCAGACTTAAGGGTTTTCGCTGTGGTTAAGAGGGTTCCTGTCTACCCTGTCTAATACACTTGCGTTTCTTGTATGCTAGGGTTTAGGGTTTAGGGTTTAGGAGGGTTTGTGCTGCAGGATGGCGAGGTGTGTAGTCTGTAGAAGACCAGGCAGTCGCCATTTCTGTTTGGATCTACTGGGAGAGCAATACGACTCAGGTAGGGTTTAGGGTTTAGGGTTTAGGGTTTAGCCATAGAACAGCAGCCTCAGCAGCAACAGCAGCAGCAGCAGCAACAGCAGCAGCAGCAGCAGCAGCAGCAGCAACAGCAGCAACAGCAACAGCAGCAGCAGCAGGTAGTTGTGTGTATGTGTATGTAGATGCTGTATGGGAAGGAGACATTTCTTCTTGGTTATCTTCTCAAGGTCTACAGTATATAGGTATATTTTTTTTTTATTTATTTTGTCTCCTTTATTGTCTTCTTTTATTTATATTGTCTCCTTTTATTTATATTTATATTGTCTCCTTTTTTGTCTCCTTTCTTCTCTCTTCCTTGTTACTTATTCATTTATCTCCTTTGTTGTGGTTTTATCTCTCTGTGATCTCTAAACCCTAAACCCTAAACCCTAAACCCTAGCAGCGAGTACAATCTTCTGTTGCCTTCTCTTCCTTGTCTGCTGCCTACCCTCTGCTGCTGCTGCTGCTGCTGCTGCTGCTGCTGCTGCTGCTGCTTTTGCTGCAGGAGAAGGAGCCCCTCTTCTTCCTAACAAACAAATGCCCAAAACCCTCGTCACTTCTTACGAACAAAGACATGGCCAAGAATTCCCCATAGGTATCCTAAACCCTAAACCCTAAACCCTAATCTGTCTTGTGTTTTTGCTGTTGATTCTTGGTGTGTATATAGAGGGAGTAAGGTTTACATGCATGCATGCTGCATGCATGCATGCATGCATATTTGCGGTGTATATACAGGTTCTAAGTGCGGGCAGCAGGCAGTTCGTTGGCACGGAGCTCAGCACTGGAAGGGGCAGCTGCTGTTGCAGTTGCATGCGCTGCTGCGGCGTACAGCAGCAACAGCAGTAGCAGCAGCAACAGCAGCAACAGCAGCAGAAGCAGAAGAAGCAGCAACAGCAGCAGCACCAGATGAGAGCAGTTTTGCTGCTGCATTAAAGGAACAAAATCCTGTAAGTCTTATCCTATATAATAATAAATAGTTATTTTTTGTTTATTTATTTATTTATTTATTTATTTATTTATTTATTTATTTATTTATTCAGGTGCATGCAGCTACCCTCTTTGAGGAATGGGAAGAAAATATCATTCATCTCCCTATACCCAAGTAACAAACTTTTCTTATAGGGGGCCCCCTTCTTTAAGACTTACTGGGGGCCCCCCAAGGGGCCCCCCAAAGGGGCCCCTCATACTCTGTCTTATGGCACAAGAAGCCCCTAAATGGGCCCCCTTTGTTTAGTGTGCCTTTACTGTCAACGATGGTGGCCCCACGTACGGGGCCCCAACTGAAGGGGGGGCCCCTCCTGATTAGGCGGGCCCCCAAGGGCCCCTCAATAGCCCTTTAGAGGCCGTCAAGACAGCTAAAAGGGTCCTTTAAATGAAGGGGGGCCCCCCTGTAGCTGTCTTGCCCTCTTTGCGTAGCTCTTTTTATTGGTACAGGGGCCCCATTTGCCTCATTGTTCATCTTTTTTTTAATGTTTGCGGTGTATCTATATAGTGGCATTAGGCCTTGTAAATACCCTGAGGGCCCCCTGAATGCATGGGGGCCCCACTGCTTGTTCTGTTCCCTCTGCAGATCTTCTATGAGCAAGAAGGCAGGGTACTGGGGGCCCCCAGGGTCCCCCCTTTCCTTAGTTTTAGTGGTAATAAAGAGAGAAAAGAAAGAAGTTAATAAAGAAAGAAGGAAAGAGTGCTGCCGTCTACTATCAGCCTGCTAAACTAGGGGCCCCCTAGGGGCCCCACATTGATTATAATTATATAGTTAATTATATAAATATATAATTAATTATATATAAGTTAATAATTATTATATAATAAAAAAAGAGGGAAAAGACACAGCAATAACTAAAAAGAGGGTTTGGGGCTTCCTGCTGCCAACACATACACCACGAGCATACATACATGCATGCATGCATGCACGTACACATGCATGCATGCAGCCACGCATGCATATATGCATGCATGCATGCAGCCATGCGTGCATGCAGCCATCCACTCATGCTTGCATGCATCTAAGCATGCATGCATGCATCCCTCCCCATATGCATGCATGCATGCACAATTATAGATTTATGCTGCATATGCAACAGCAGTGACAACTTTAGCTTGTGGATTAAAAGAAGGATTAAGAAGAAGAAGACTAAATAGAGAATTAATTCTTTGTCTTAATCCAGACAGCAGCAGCTTGCTGCTGCGCCCCCTCTGCAGCAGCAGCACCTCCCGCTGCAGCAATTCAAGTACCTCTGCAGCAAGGGCCCCACCATCATCATTATTACTACCACCATGGGGGCCCCATTCTTTTACTGCTGCTGTTGCTGCTGCTAATACCTCTAAACGTTTAGGTACATCAAGGGGGCCCCATGCAAGCTGCTGGTACAGTGCATGCAATTTGCATGCAGTGTCTGTTTGCGGTGTATGTACAGTTGCTGTGTCTCCGTTAGATTGTACCCATATAAGAGGTTCCTTCATCTTAATAAGGAGCCGCTGCTGCTGCTGCTGCTTCCTTTGCTGCTCTGCTTTTTGTTTAAGTCCCTCTATACGCTGCAGCAGCTGTGTCTCCTGCTGCAGCAGCAGCAGCAAGGCTTGCCGTCGCTGCTGATCCGTGGTAAGGTTTGATGGCCTTTGCTGCTGCAGCAAAGGTAGTATCTGCTCGGGTAGCAACTGCTGCTGCAGCAGATGTAGCTGTAGCTGCTGCTGCTGCTGCTGCTGCTGCGACGAAGAAGAAGAAGATGCTGCTGCTGCCCATTCCTTTATCCTATTCTCTTGTATACAACGCCATGCTGCTACCTCTGCATGCAGGACAGCAAAGTCTGCTGCAGTAGATGGGGCCCCCCCTCTTTGCTGCTGCCTTTTCTTACGTACTGCTGCTTCCCATTGCTTTCTTTGCTGCTTCTGCTGCTGCTGCAGCAGCATATTGTCACGCTGCTGTCTACGCTGCTGTGCCTCCTTCCTTGCTGCCCATGCACGTGCATGCCGCTGCAGCACAACAGCAGCTTTTTGCTGCTTTGCTTCCCATTCATCAGCAGTTACGTATACACCTTGCTGCATCTCTTTATCTTCTTTGCTGCTAAGAAATAAACCCTTCTTGCTGCTGCAGCAAGAATCCTCGCGCATGCATTGTGTTGAGCAAGAAGACACCTTACATGTTTGTGTACATACACTGCAACGATTACGTAAGACAAAATCTATACCTGCACATATATATACACACACACAATCATACAAAACAGCCAATAGCTAGCTAGCTAGCTAGCTAGCTAATTAATTAATTAATTAATTAATTAATTAGCTAGCTAGCTAATTAATTAATTGCTGGGTGTATTTATGTACACCCTTATAGAGTGCATATAAATAATAAACATAAGTATTAGAATTTGGGTTTAATTAGGGTTTGCTGCTGCTGCTGCTGCTGCTGCTGCTGTTGCTGCTGCTGCTGTTGCTGCTGCTGCTGTTGCTGCTGCTGCTGCACCTGCTGTTGCATCTTTAAGGAAATTAGGAAACCCTAATTGATGGAGATCAGGTATAGGGTCTTGAGGGTTTGCATTAGAGGGTCTATAAATATAAACCCCAAGGGCCCCCGTTGTAGGGGAGGGGCCCCCCGTAAACCCTAATTCTTTTACAGTTGTGCTCCATGGAAGAGGACCAGAGGGGCCCCTTGAAGGGCCCCTACGGGGTCCCCCAGATACCCCGGGGGCCCCCCAACCATCACGTAGGGGGCATAAGGCAACAACTAGGGAAGGAATGCGGAGGTCTTTCTCTACTGCTTCTTTTATTTGCCATAAAGTTGTACTTATAGGGAAATATTTACGCCTCCTACTAGGACCAGGAAGAAGAAGAAGGTCTATAAGTACTGTTTCCTCTATAGGATCCTCAGACAAAGGAGAGGAATCATCTGCCTCATTAGTACACATTGCTGCGTTACAAGGGGATACAGATAACTCGGGGTAATTAGGTAGTTGCTGCTGCTCTTCTTCCTCTTCTATAACTAATTTACTCATAATAATGGTACTGTACTAATATTAAAATAAAAAAAGAAAGAAAAGGGGAAGAAAAACCGGAGAAAATAGACACACTATAGGTGACCTCGACAGGTGACCCCAGACCTCCAAACCCTAAACCCTAAACCCTAAACCCTAAACCCTAAGCCTCCACATCCTTGTCAGCCATCTGCATGCAGAGGAAAAGCTTACAAGAAAGCCGCATGCATGCATATGGCTACCTTTTATAAGTCTCCTTTCACTACCAACAACAGGGGCCCCTAGGGGCCCCCCAGGGGGCCCCTCATGGGGGCCCTGTGCTCTGTGTGCTGCTGAGCTGTTTGTGTCTCGATTGTGTTCCCTTTGAAGAGGTAAAAGGATGAATAAATAGAAAATAGTACTCCTTTATTTCTTTTTATAGTATTTTTTATCTGTTTCCCCCCTTTATCTTCCATCTGTTTGCCTGCTGGTGCCGCTAGATAGCATTATTTGTAGAGGGATTATTACGCCAGTCTATACAGCCGCTGCTTGCTACTCTGTCCGTGTTTATAATTAAATCCTTTTTGTTTCTTTCTTCATCCTGCGGATGGGGAGGAATAAAATCAGCAAAAGGACAGAGAAAACCCCACACGTCAGGGGCCCCCGGCTGCGGCTGCCGCGCGTACACCGCAGACTCTGCGGTGTATAGGCAGCTCATTCAGCCACGCCGCATGCGAGTGGGGCCCCTAAAGCAGCTTACCCGCCCATCATTCGTCTTCCTCTTGAGGAGGGTACTTGGACTGCATTGAGTGGGGATCCATCAGCCCCTGGGATCGGATCCCAGGGATCCGATCCCAGGAACAAGGATAGGCAGGATGGGCCCCTGTCTTTTCTTTTTTGTCTTGCTGTTCCTCCTCCTGAATCCTGGTAGCAGTGCTGCTGTTTCTCTTCATAAGGGCTCAAGAGGGGTTGTCTCGGGTGTATATACACCTGAGTGGGGGAGGCGCAGCAGCCATGGAGTGCCTGCAGCTTTCCTTACACATTCTGCTGTATCGTCTGTAGCAGGAACGTCAGCAGCACGAGCAGCAGCAGCAGCAGCAGCAGCATCAAGAGCACCATCCTCGTCATCAGCAAGAGCAATAGGAGGACAAGGAGGAAAAGAAGAAGAAGAAGAAAAAATAATATATGATGTATGGTCTCTATCTGATCTACCAGCAGGAGATGCAGATTTACTGATTGCTGCAGCAAAAGCAGCAGATAAACATAAAGTAGAGGATGTAGTTTGTTTCTTACGTTGTGCTGCATGGGGAAGAAAGGAAGAAGAGAGAGAAAGGGAGAGACTGCTGCTGCAGCGTAAGAGGGGACCCCTACTGTCTCCTCATAATAGGCCTGTACCTCAGAGCTTTTGTTATAATCCTGACTATTTACTTGATAAGGAGGAGGCGATCCTCAACTCGATCCCAGACACGATCCCAGAGGCGATCCCAGAGGCTATACGAGATGCCACTGAAGACACGATCCCAGAAACCATCGAGGATACGATCCCAGACACGATCCCAGACACGATCCCAGACACGATCCCAGACACGATCCCAGACCCGATCCCAAAGACGATCCCAAAGACGATCCCAAAGACGATCCCCAATAAGAAACAAAGGATGAAGGAAGATCTTCTTGTCTCTGAATGGGAGGCCTTCCTCTTAGCTACTTGTCTTGGCCCCACACATATAGATGCTGTAGCTAACACTCTTATTCAGGTTTGTATTTGCTGCTGCTGCTGCTGCTGCTGCTGCTGTTGCTGTTGCTGTTGCTGTTTCTGTTTCTGTTGCTGCTGTTTGTTTTGTTTGTCTTTAGTCATTATTTGTGATTACATGTGTCCCTCTTGCTCTATCTTCTTGTAAATATATAAATAAATAAATAAGGAAATAAATAAATAAATAAATAAATAAATATCTTGTTTTTTTCTTTTTTTTATAGGAAATGATAGAAGAATTTGGCGAAGAAATATACAAAGGAAGAGATGGTATAGGAAATAGCGGATGGGTAGTATTGAACTTTAATCGGGTGTACGTACACCTCAAGACAAAAATAACTAGACAAAGATATAATATTGAACTTTTGCATAAAAAAGCACCAAGAATTGATCTTTCTTCTATTATTACACCTACACTTGCACTATATTAAACCCTAATAAACCCTAATAAACCCTAGTAAGCCCTAGTAAACCCTAATAAACCCTAGGAAACCCTAGGAAACCATAAGAAACCCTAAACCCCAATAACTTAATCTAATAGCAGCAGGGTGTATGGGCATGTTTGTATACTAACCTACCCATGCTTAATATACAAATTTATTGAAGGTATATCCATTTAATTTGCATGCGCATGCATCCACACGTGCATGCATGCATGCATGCATGTTTTGTCCCTTTAGGGTTTAGAGTTTAGTAGTTGTTAACGGGGCTGTATCTAGCCGTATACCCACGGGTCTTTTCTTCTCTATTAACTATTGGTGTTATGTATACACCATTTGCCGTTATATATATATATATATATATATATATATATA
>NW_013566850.1:12500-14512 GCF_000499605.1 Eimeria maxima | reverse complement strand
TATATATATATAGGAAATAAGAACATATACGTATATACGTATATACGTATATACGTATATATGTATATACGTATATACGTATATACGTATATATGTATATACGTATGTACGTATAATATAATAATTATATCCGTATATAAGGATATATATACATATACATATATATATGTATATATACAAATAATGTATATATGTATATTTTATATATACATATATATATTTATACATATAAATACAAAGAAAAAATCTGCTTCTTTCCCCTTTTTTATTATTTATTTTATTTTATTCCTTTATTTATTTATTTATTTATTTATTATTTATTTATTATTTTTTTATTCTTTTTTTTCTTTTTTTTATTTTATGCTTTTTTCTTTTTTTTTTTTTTCTTTTTCTTTTTCTTTTGTTTATTTACGCATACAGCAAACAAATATAATATATAATTTAGTTATAATTAAATAATTAAATAAATATATTTAATTATAATTAATTAATTAATTAATTTAATTAGTAGTTAATTAATTAATTAATTAATTAATTAATTAATTAATTAATTAATTTAATTTAATTATTTATTTAATTTTTTCTTCTTGTGTCTTATACGCCTGTATAAGAGGGGATAATTATAATTAAATTAATTATAATTAAATAATAAATAAATAAATAAATAAATAAACTTATATATATTAATTTATTTATTTATTTACTTATTTTTTCTTGTTCCCTTCCTTCTTTTTCTTTTTCTTCCTCTTTCCTCATATATTCTTGTACAAGATCAGTTAATTATAAATAAATAAATAAATAAATAAATAAATAAATAAATTTACTTAGTTATCTTTTCTTTTTCTTGTTCTTTTTCTTTTTCCTCTTCTTTCCTCATATATTCCTGTACAAGATCAGTTGATTATAAATAAATAAATAAATAAATAAATTAATTAATTAATTAATTAATTATATTTATTTAGTTATCTGTTCTTTTTCTTGTTCTTTTTCTTTTTCCTCTTCTTTCCTCATATATTCCTGTACAAGTTCAGTTAATTTTTCTTTATAAAATAATTTTTTATCTATTGAATAAATTTCTTCATCTATTTGCAATTCTTTCCTCATACTCCTTTTTACCTATATAAATAAATAAATTAATAAATAAATAAATAAATAAAATTAATTAATTATTTAATTAATTAATATATAAACCCTAAACCCTAAACCCTAGATGGATAGATACAGGAGATAAAGATGCAAAGAAATAGGTATATAATGATATAAATAGAGAGATAAGTATATAAATAAATAGATACATATATAGATAGATGGAGAAAAAGGAAGAAAAAGGAAGAAATAAATAAATAAATAAATAAATATAAACAAACAAGAATAAAGAACAAAAGAAATGAATAAAGACAAAAAAAAAAAAAAAAGCAAAAAAAAAAATAAAATTTGAAAAACCCTAAACCCTAAACCCTAAACCCTAAACCCTAAACCCTTCTTACCATAGGTCTTTCGTATTCTTGTAGAGAGGGAGGCATATTATAAACCCCTTTAGGTGAATTAAATATTTCTTGTCTAATTTTATTTAATATTTTTTTTTCTTGTTTATATTTATTTACTAATTCTTTATCATAAAAATAATCTAAATCTTGAAAGTTTACAGCTAAACCCTCATCTAATGCTATTTGTGCTTTCTGTACACATTATAACCCTAAACCCTAAACCCTAAACCCTAATTTAATCTCATTAACCCTTATTCATCTATAAATACATCAACACGGATACTAGCGTTCTTTTAAGGTCAGAAAAAGGGCCTAAGGAAGTATAGTTATTGTATAAACCCTAAACCCTAAACCCTCATAAACCCTCATAAACCCTCATAAACACTCATAAACCCTAATAAACCCTAATAAACCCTAATAAACAATAATAAACCCTAATAAACCCTAATAAACAATAATAAACCCTAATAAACCCTCATAAACCCTAATAAACAATAATAAACCCTAATAAACACTAATAAACCG
>NW_013566850.1:2500-7500 GCF_000499605.1 Eimeria maxima | reverse complement strand
TAAATATTTTTAATTATTTATTTATTTAATAAATAATAAATGAATAACAGCAAAGTTATGTGTCTTATTCTTTGTTGCACAGCAGCAGAGCAGCAGAACCACCATCATTACTAGCGGTCACTAAGCTGGAGCGCTCATCTAGATGCTGCAGAGTTAAATAATTATTTATTTAGAAAAATATATAAATTAATATTTATTTTTTATTTATTTATTTATATTTTATTGTTATTTTCAATGATTTTACACAAAGAGCGCTGCAGCAGACCGCTGCAGCGACTGCCCGCTGGATTTCAGCTTGTCGTCTGTGGCGGTTGGCGGTGGAAACGAAGAGGATAAAGAGAATTAATGCATGAAATAGAGGTAAAAAAAGGATTGAAATATAATAATAAATAATAATAAATAATAATTAATTAAATTAAACAAATAAATACATACATACAGTACAACAATGAGACCCTCGCTGTATACAACAATATAACAAAACAGACCGCCGATGGCAGTAGAGAGCGCTGGGGCTGTTAACGCCTACCGCTTTCTTTACGTCATTTTCTTTAAAAAGGAATTTTTATATTATAATTATTCTTTAAATTAAATGTTTCAATTTCTTTTATATTGAAAATATACATCGCTTTACCGTACATTCAATACGTCCTGCTGTTCCCGTTAAGTTTGGCGGCAGCATTCACAGCGGACTGTCTGTACACCTCATTAGTCTTGTCGAAGCCAGTGGTACTTTGCCTCGTTTATATGCGACTTCTACAATATAGCGTTAAGTAAGGTGTTTTTTAGAGTGTATTTATGAATATCTTTCATCTCGCAGCGACAGGAAGGGGAATAATTGCCTATTAATCACCAGATCACCCTCCCTCTCCTACCCGCCGCAGCCAACGGCTGCTGGCGATTCAATATCGCACCGTCTTGCTGCAGCAGTAGCCGCAGCGCCTCTTTATTCAAATGGTCTTAAAATGTCTTCTCGTTAACGCGTTCTTGGCGTGGATCGCTCCTGAACTTGTTGCTGCAATTGGATATGAGGAGGAAATTATTGCAGGTAATTATAAGAAAAAAAAGGAAGAAATAAGTAGCTTGTTAAGGTTTATAAGGTGTCTGTACACCTGACGAATTATTATACTGCTTTATTTTCTTTTTCTCCCCTATTTAGACTCTTCTACTGTCACTTGCATATACACCTGCCTGCTGCAGGAGAGAAGACCTTTAGCAGCAAATAACCCTTTATTATTTAATGTTTCTTATTTATGTTTGCTGCTGTGTTGCATGCACAGAGAATGAGGGGCCCCCCTACTTAGGGGGCCCCCCTGCACGCCCTTCTCTTAGTCCCCTTCCTGCCTCAGAGTTGGATAGGATCCTCTCGGATATAAGAGGTCAGAACTATGGCTATACGACCCCTCGCCGCTTCGAAGTAAGTCTGCTGCTGCTGCTGCTGCTGCTGTTGCTGCTGCTGCTGTTGCAGTTGCTGGTGGTGGGGTTGTTATTTTTTTTGTGTGTTTATTGTTTGTGTTTGTGTTTCTCCTTAGAGCGTAAAGGATCGATTAGATGGTAAGTTATCCTTTTTTCTCCCCCTTCCTCCTATAGGACCCCTCTGCTGCTGCTGCTGCTGCTGCTGCTGCTTATTGTTGTTGTTGTTGCTGCTGCTGCTGTGCATTTATAGGGGTACTAGTACAAGACCTACCTGTGCATGCATGCCAGCAACTATTAGGGGACCTAGAGAGAGAAGGACAATTAACTCCTGCAGCCCCATTGAATTCTTTATTAGTAAATAAAGAAATAAAGGAGGAAATAATAATAGAGGAATTAAATAAGATAATAGATATAGATAATAATATAAATAATAATATAAATAATAGTATAATAGATTTACGTGTATTATTAATAAAAGAATTAAGATATATATTAATTAATAAGGAAAAAACAATAAAAAAATTAATTCCTTATAAGAAAGAAGAAGCAACAAAAAGACTAAAATTAACAACTTTGTTACTAGAGAGACTGCAGGCATTAGGGGCTAAATACGAGGAAGAATTAATGACTGCAATTAAGCGCAGCAGCAGCAGCAGGAGCAGCAGCAGCAGCAGCAGCAGCAGCAGTAACATCAGCAGCAGCAGCAGCAGCAGCAGCAGCAGTGGTGGTGGTGGTGGAGGAGGAGGAGAAAGAACGACAACAGCAACAACTGCAACAGCAGCAACAGCAGCAGCAGCAGCAGCAGCAACAGCAGCAGGAGGAGGAGGAGGAGAAGGAGGAGCAGGAAGGATAACAAAATTATTTGTGAATAATATTGCACAAGAGGTAGAGGATTTTCTTGCTGCTCCTGTGTTTTTCTCTGCGCAGCTGCAGCAGCTGCTGCTGCTTATACTGCAGCAAGAGCAGCAAGAATTAATTATAAATCGTGAATTATTAGAGGAAATAATAAATAAATATATGCAAGAAAAAAAGAAGAAAAAAGAAGAAATAATAATATTATTTATACAAGAACAAGAAAAATACATAAAAGGAGGAAAAAATAAATTAATTAATAACTATAAGGAAGGAGAATTATTAATAAATATATTATCCTTATTATATAATATATATTATATACATAATATAAATATAATAAAATCAATAAAAGAAGGAGGAGAGAAGAAAAAAATAAATAAAAAAAATAAATTATCTATAGGTATATTATATATTATTAATAGAATAAAAGAAGGAAAAAATATATTTTTTTCCTGTAATAAGGAAAGAATACTAGATAAATACGGATTTATTTCTTCTTTTTATTTATATTTATATATAAAAAATATAAATATTAATTCAATTACTATTATTCCTTCTTGTTGCCGTCTTATACATATAAAAGGAATAATACCTATATCTATTATTTCTTCTCCTTCTTTCTCTATTAGTATACAATATAATTCCCTTATTTCTCCTCATAAACAAGAAGATTTATTTAATCTTTTTTCTCTCTCTGTCTCTCCTTTTACTGTACATAATTATGTACAATTACAGAGGTATAAATCTTCTCCTCTACGTATACTCAATAGTACGTATATATAATATATATAATATATATAATATATATAATATATATAATATATATATATATAAAGGGAGGGAGGGAAGGAGGGAGGGAGAGAGAGGGTTAATAATATTATTTATTTATTTATTTATAAATTAATAAAAAAGCGTCAAAATCTAAGATTCAAAAATTAGGGTTTAGGGTTTAGGGTTTAGGGTTTAGGGTTTAGGGTTTGTATGTGTATATACAGAGATAGAGGTGATCCAATTAACACCAACAACTGCCAATCAATTACGTCAGATGTTAGTCTATCAAGGATCACCATCAAGGGATCTTGGCGAGCTACTTGGTAAGAATAAATAGCTACCTAGCTAGCTAGCTAGCTAGCTAGCTAGCTAGCTATAGGTAGCTAGCTAGCTAGCCATAACTAGTTAGGTAGATACAGCTAGGTGGATATAGATACAACTAGATACAGCAAATAATAGATCTATGTATACAGCAGAATAATCTATATATATTTATCTATATATATTTATATATATATTTATATATATATATTTATTTATATGTGTGTATATATGTATATATTGAATAATTCAGGTGTATCTACAGCTGAGGATACAGAGCCATTAATAGATATAATGAATCGTTTATATGATGGGGCATTTACGGGCATAAGAAGAGAATTAAGAGAATTATTAAATGCTGAATTAGCTCTACTTGCTCATTATGTACAGCAACTGCAGCAGCAGCAGCAGCAGCAGCAAGGACAGCAGCAGGAAGGACAGCAGCAGGAAGGACAGCAGCAGCAAGGAGGGGCAGAAGAGGAAGGGGAAATAGGAGGATTTAATAAGGAAATATATGAATATTTATGTAGATGGTTAATAGAGATAGATAGAGAAAAGAATGCATTAATAAGAGAGCTGCGTATACAGCTGAATACAGCAGCAGCAGATCCTAATTTATTATTTAATTCTCTTTTTTTTAATTCTGCTGCTGCTGCTGCAGCAATAAGCAGTACTAGTTATATGAATACAGACGTAGCAGCAGCAATTATAAGTATTGCTGCTGTGCAGCAAATAAAAAAACCTTCCTTAATAATAAATATAAACAAAGAAACACTAAAAAATATACAATTAGCTATATTAATGAATCCTTTGCTGCAGCAGCAGCAATATCTGCAGCAGCAGCAGCAGCAAGGGTATCATATGACCCATCAAGAGATGCAGCAACAACAGCAGCAACTGCAGCAATTGCAGCAAAAAATATTTACTCCAGCAGGCAAGCAACGTATATACAGAAGGGATATAATAGATAGATTAACTGTTGTGCTGCAGCAAACAGCAGCACTGCAGCACAACTTTTATGACAGCAAAGCCCCGTTGCTGCCTACAAAGATAAGAGAGGCAATAAGGCATGCAATGCTGCAGCACGAGATGCAGCAGCAAAATCATACTATGCATGCAGCAGCAGCAGCAGCAGCTGCAGCAGCAGCTGCTGCTGCTGCTGCTGGAGGAGGAGGTGCAACAGCAACAGCAACAGGAGGAAGAGGAGGTCTATATAAAGGTAATATAGAGGATATAATAGATAGATTAGGTTTTCTTACTTGTTTACGTCTTTTTTCTCTATTAAATAAAAAAAAGAAAAAAGAATTAAACAAAGAAATAAATAATAATAATATTAATATTAATATACAATTTCTTGATAAAAAAAATCGCCTTTTTTATATAAAAAATGCTAAACATAATTATCTAGATGTTGCTATTGTTGAGGTAAGCAAGAAAAAATAAATAAATTAATTAATAAATTAATTAATTAATTAATTAATTAATTAATTAATTAATTAATTAATTAATTAGTTAATATATACATGGTAGTAGTAGTAGTGCATAATATATATAAATATAAATATAAATAATAAATATAAATATATATTTATATATATTAGTCTTATCCTTTTTTTTTCTTCTTTTTTTCTTTTATT
>NW_013566849.1:5000-14185 GCF_000499605.1 Eimeria maxima | reverse complement strand
TATACATATACATATACATATACATATACATATACATATACATATACATATACATATACATATACATATACACATATACATATACATATATACATATATACATATATACGTATATATACATAGGTACAAATATATACACATATACATATATATATTATATACATAGATAATAATATAATAAAAAAGTATAATTATTAGGACAAACCCTAAACCCTTAACCCTAAACCCTAAACCCTAACCCTAATCCCTACCCCTACCCCTAAACCCTAAACCCTAATAATATATATATTCTAATTATTGTCTCAGGTAACCTAATAAAAAAAAACCCTAAACCCTAAACCCTAAATGCTAAAGGCTCTCCCCTTAAACCCCAAACCCTAAACCATAAACCCTAAACCCCTGACTCTCAAACCCTAAACCCTAAACCCTTAACTCTTAAACCCTAAACCCCAATATCCTAAACCCTGATCTATACTAAACCCTCAGACCCTAAACCCTCAGACCCTAAACCCTCAAAAGGGAGTATAAAGTATTTATTTAGGGTTTAAAATAAGAAAAGGAAGAAAAAAAGAAAAGAAAAATTTAAGTAAATAAAATAGGGTTTATACATATGTTGGGGTCTATAGGCAGTAAACCCTAAACCCTAAACCCTAAACCCTTTCTTTTCTTCTTTTTTATTTTATCATCATTGTTTGCATATTTATTTTATCCTTTTTATATACACATCATAAGAATAGTCTTTAATTAATTAATTAATTAATTAATTAATTATATTTATTTATTTATTTATTTATTTATTTATTTATACAAGAACAGCAAAAGCTAACATCATATATCCTGTAGATATCATACCTATAATACAAAGGCCAACTATTAATTTATTAAAAAACCTCATCTTCGTAAACCCTAGGGTTTAGGGTTTAGGGTTTAGGGTTTAGGGTTTAGGGTTTTGAGGAGAAAATAGACGATACACAAACGACCGTGGGGATCGCGACTCGCAACAGACTAGGCGTATTGAAGTTGCTGCTGCTGCTGCTGTTGCTGCTGCTGTTGCTGCTGTTGATGGTGTTGCTACTGTTGCTGCTGTTGCTGCTGTTGATGTTTTTGTTGCTGTTGCTGCTCTTCGTGCTGCTGCTGCTGCTCCTGTCGTGACTGGTCCACGGCTGGTCCTTCTGCTGCTGCTGGTCCTCCGGCTGCTGCTGCTGCTGCTGCTCCTGTTCTTTTTGCTGCTGCTGCTGCTGCTGATTAATTAGTGTGTATATTTCTTGCTTTATTCCCTAAGGCATACAACTGTAGATATAACGAGTAGATAGCAGGCCATACTAACAGACCCGCAGATAAAGAAGAGTTCAACAGGTCCAAACATATTAAATATAAATAAAATAAGAAAAATAAATATAAATAAAGAAATAAATAAATAAATTAATTAATTATTCATAAAGAAATACAAGAAAAGTCGTGAATATACAGCAGTATCCTTCTTGCAGCTTCTTGAGTCGTCATGCATATATGTATACAAGGAGAGCGATTAAGGCGATTAAGGGGTAAAACAAGGGAAATAAGTAGGAAAATAATGAATAAAAGAATAAATTTAATGAATATAAGGTAAAATAAACAGAAAAAGGAGGAAAACCGTCAAGAGAGAAGAAGGAAATGACTACCTTTCTTATATAATGAATTATTTTTCTTGTTTCTGTGTGTGCGCGGCTGCTGATCAACGCTTTCAGGTGTATCTGCACCAGGAAACTTGCAGAAAATATCATTAAAAAGGAAATTTAATGATAAAAATGAATTATTTAATTAAAAATACACCTTTTTATCCAAAAGAAAATTAAATATTCAAACAAATAAGGTAAAAAAACCCTTCTCCCCCCTCTAGCACGCGTCGCGCAGCCACTCGATTCTTCCTCCTTCTATGCATATAGCCTATTTAATGCTAATTAATACAAAAAAAACAACAAAATAAATAAATTAAATTATTATTTATTTATTTAATTATATATAATTAATAAATTAAAAGAATTGATGAAGAAAAAGGTATTATCATACCCTTCCTTCCTGTTTTCTAAGAAGATATATGCCTATACAAGAAAAAAATACAATAAATAGATAGGAAGGAAGTAGATGTGTATAAAATAAAATAAATAAATAAAAAGAATAAAATAAATAAATTAATTATATTAATTAATTTTATTAATTAAATAAACTAAAAATAAACAAAATAAAGGAAAATATAAACAATCAACTTACCCTCATAGTTAAATATAATTAAAAATAATAAATTATATAAAATAAATAAATAAATAAATAGTATAAATAAATAAAGGGAATAAATAAATAAAATAAGTAAATAAATAAATAAATAAAATAAATAGATAAAAGGAGTAATTAGGTAAAGGAATAAAAAAGAGTTTCTTTTTTGTTTTTGTATATTGAATAAAATAAAAGTTGTATTAATTAATTAATTAATTAATTTAGTTAAATAAAAGTATAATATAAATAAATATAAATAAATAAATAAATAAATAAATAAATAATTTATTTTTTTCCTTTTTTTCCTTTTTTCTTTTTTTTATTATCTATACGAGGAAGAATAGGAGAAAAAGCAAGATTATGTATAAAATATAAATAATTAAAATATAAATTATTATTATAATTATTATATTTATTTAATAATAAAAAAGTATTTATTTCTTCTTCTTTTAATCCTTTTTCTCCTTTATTTAATATTTTTATTAATATATCTGTATTTATATATCCATTATTATCTAAATCATACAGAGAAAAAGCACGAAAAAGTTCTTCTTTTTCTTCTCTATAATCACATACACCCTGTATACATATATATATAAATATATTTATTTATTTATTTATTTATTTATTTATTTATTTTATTCTTTTTTTTATTCTTTTATATATTATATACACATATATATATGTATATATACAGATATGTTATTTTCTTTATATTGATAAATAAATAAATAAATAAATAAATAAATAAATAAATAAATAAATAAATAAATAAATTAATTAATTAATTAATTAATTAATCAATTAATTACCTCTACAATAGATAATAATAATTGTTTAGGGACAGTCCCTTTATATGCAGTAGGTGTCTCCTCTATTATTTTATCTATTTGTTCTTGGCTTATATCTGCCCTAAGGAGAAAAAGGAGACACATACACTTGCTGCTGCTCCTGCTGCTGCTCCTGCTGCTGCTGCTGCTGCTGTTGCTCGTGTTGCTGCTGCTAGTGTTGCTGTTGATGCATCGGGACAAACGATGAGCAGCAGCAGCAGCAGCAGTTCTACAGACATATCTTTGTTGCTTTTGCATGCATTTATTTGCATGCATATAAACAAAATTCTTCTTATTTTCGCCCCTTTTTTTTATTATAACTAATTAATTAATTAATTAATTAAATACAATTAATTAAATAAATTAAATAGACATATTCAACTATGCTTTTCTCCTTTTTATTCCCTTTTATTTATTTATTTATTTATTTATTTATTTATTTATTTATTTATTTATTTATTTATTTATTTATTTTCTTACCTAAGATCTACTAATAATTTAGTAACATCATCTACATCATATTCTTCTCCTTTTTCTTTTTCTAAGAAAATATTCAATTTTTCTTGCTGAGTATAAACCCTAAACCCTAAACCCTAAACCCTAAAACCCTAAAACCCTAAACCCTAAGCCTCTGTATTATCACAGGCAAAGGTATAAGGGAGTGACGCGGTTTGCAGGCGGTCGGTAGTACAGCTTCTAAACCCTAAACACTAAACCCTAAACCCTAAACCCTAAACCCTATTGCAAGTTGCTCACTTGCTCTGGCGAAAGGCATGAGAGGATAGGGGTTTTCGTGTCTGCTGCTGCTGCTGCTGCTGCTGCTGCTGCTGCTGTATTATTTTCTTCTTGTGGAGGAGGAGCAACAGCAGCACCCCCTTCCTCTGTTGTTGTATTAGGCCCCTCCATTTTGTAGCGCTGCAAACCCTAAACCCTTTTTAGACCTTCTTGCTCTCCTGTACTCGCCTTAGGGTTTAGGGTTTAGGGTTTAGCGGGTCCTTATGAAGACAGAGACTGGCAGACAATAGTCTACTTTGGCAAACAAATAAAACAAGTAATAAATAAAGGGTTTGGTTACCTTTTTCTTTTTTTTTCTAGTTTGAGGGTTTAGGGTTTAGGGTTTAGGGTTTTAAGGTTTAGGGTTTAGGGTTTAGGGTTTACGGCCCTGGTAGCACGTCAAGGGGGTATAAAGAAAGTTACGCCCTTAAATACCTTAAAACCCTCTAAATAAATTAAAATAAATAATTATATTTATAAAACAAATTTATTTTTTATTTATTTTATTTAATTATTCTTTTTTTATAGCAGCAGTAGTTCCTTTTTTGTTTTTTGCTGCTGCTCGGTGACCTCCGCCGCTATATATACAAACAGCCACTCTGCATGCAGCAAACAGCAACATATGACGTTATTATTACCATGAATTTAATGAAATAATTATATTAATTAATGTACTTAATTACGTAGAGGGAATTCACAAGAAAAAAGAAGGAATTTAAGCTCTTTTAGCCTGTGTTTCCCTCTTCCCTCCCCGCCACCGCCTTCCTTGCGCTGTACGATCAGCTCAGGTGTATAGGCAGCTTAACGCGAGTATGCAAATAAATAAAAAAATGGAAAAAAGAGGAAGTAAATAATAATTGTATATTTAATTAATAATTAAAAAAATAAATATTTATAATTTAAGGTTTATTGATACATCTAGAGGGAAATAATAAAAGGTTATACCCTAAACCCTAAACCCTAAACCCTAAACCCTGAGGTAATAAAGTTCGTTCCCTTTTTAGTTATTTACGACATTTTAATGTCTTTTACGAAGCTTTTTAATTAATTAAATTAATTAATTATATTAATAATTAATTTAATTCCCTCTTAATTAATATACTATTTATTATATTATTTATTTTTATTGGTATAATGCATGCAAATCAATGACCCTCCTTCTTGCTGCACGTTGCTGCTTACCACCAATGGTGGGGTTGTTGTTGTGTTACAGCAGCAGCAGCAGCAATAGCAGCAGCAGCAGCAGCAGCAGCAATAAATGTTGCTGCAGCACAAGGGAGAGAGAGGCAGCATAGGCTGTCTCTTCTTTCGCTAATACTTTTTGTTTTTTAATTATATTATATAAATAATAAATAAATAAAATAAATTAAATAATAAATAAATTAATTAAATAAAATAATAAATTAATTAAATAAAATAGTAAATAAACAAATTATTAGTAAAATAATATTTTAAATTGTCTGCATGCATGCATGCATAGAACAGCAGCAAACAAATCGTCTCCTTAATAGTAAAAAGGGCAGCAGCAAAACAGCAGCAAAAAACGGAGACAAAAGGAGACACCTTGCATGCGCTGCTGCTATATGAGTCTACTACTAAAAAAGCCAGCAGCAGCAGCAGCAGCAACAGCAGCAGCAGCAGCAGCAGCAGCAGCAGTCTTCCGTCTATGGTTAAAACAAACAAACAAAAACTTAAAAGCAACAAAATGTTTTTGTCTCTATTGTGTCTCCTTGCTGCTGCAGCAGCAGCTGCAGCAACAGCAGCTGCAGCAGCAGCAGCAGCAGCAGAAGAAGCAATACTTGCTTCTTCTTTATATATTAAAATAAAGCCAATAAAATAAATAATAATTAAAGTGTCCCCTTTTAATTAATTAATTAATTAAATTAATTAATTAAATTAATTAATTAATTAATTAATTAATTAATTAATTAATTAAAAAAAGGAGACAATTAAGTGTCTCCTTCTATCTGTATACCCCCTGAGGTGGTCCATTGGTCCACTGGTGTGGAGGTGTGGGGCCCCACAGGGGGGGGCAGCAATTCCTTAACAGATTCCTCTGTTAGCTCCTGTTGCTGTTGCTGCTGCTGCTGCTGCTGCTGTAGCTGCTGTATTTGCTGCAGTTGCTGTTGTAGTATCTGCTGCTGCTCCTTGAATTTAGGATCGTCTTGCTGCTGCTGCTGCTGCTGCATTTGCTGCAGTTGCTGCAGTTGCTGCTGCAGTTGATGTTCTTTAATTTGCAGCAATTGCTGCTGCATATCCCCCATCTCTTCTTCCTGCTGCTGCTGCTGCTGCTGCTGCGGCTCGTGCTGCTGGAAGAATTGTATATAAGGCAGCATCTTGTCTGCTGCAGACACAAGGGGCCTCTTGCTGCTGCTTATACAACCAACACGCGAGGAGACAATTGCTGCTGTCCCCTCGGGATCGTCTCCTTGGGGATCGTCTCCTTGGGGATCGTCTCCCCGATCCCCTAATAACCAATCTATATAGGATTGACTAGAAGGAGACACAGTAAACCCTACACCACCACCACTGCTGCTGCTGCTGCTGTTGCTGTTGCTGCTGCTGCTGCTGCTGTTGCTGCTGCTGCTGCTTTGTGGCTCTGCAGCAGGTGCTGCTGCAGCGGAGGTGTCTGTCTCTGTCCCCTTTTCTTCCTTTCCTTTATTTGTTTTATTTATTTCTTTTGTCTCCTCCCCTTTATCTGTCTCCTTTTCTGTCTCCTTTTCTGTCTCCTTTTCTGTCTCCTTTATTGTCTCCTTTTCTGTCTCCTTTATTGTCTCCTTTTCTGTCTCCTTTTCTGTCTCCTTTTCTGTCTCCTTTTCTGTTTCCTTTGTGTCTTTATTTATTTCTTTATTTATTTCTTTATTTGTCTCCGTTATGTCCCTTTTGTCTTCGTTGTATCTCCTCTCTTGCCCTTGATCTTGTTGCTCTTGATGCTCTTCTTGCTGCTCTTGTTTCTGTTGCTGCTGTTGTTGCTGTTGCTGTTGCTGCTCCTGTTGCAGCTGATGCTGCTGATGTTGTTCCTGCTTGTGTTGCAGCTGCACATGGTGCTGCGCTTGCTGCTGCTGGTGCTGCTGCACTTGCTGATGCTGCTGCAGTTGCTTCTGTACTTGTTGATGCTGCTGCAGTTGCTGCTGCTGTTGCTGTACTTGTAGCTGCATATGCATTTCCTCTATCTGCTTGTGATGCTGCTGCTGCTGCTGCTGCTGCTGCTGCTGCATATGTTGCTGCACTTGCTGCTGGTGTTGTTGTTGCATAATATGTTGCTGCTGATGATTATGATGTTGGTGTTGCAATTGTATATGTTGCTGCTCTACGTGTTGTTGCCCTTGTTGTTGTTGTTGTTGCTGCTGCTGCATATGCACTTGTTGCTGCTGCTGCTGCACTACTTGTTGCTGCTGTAGTAGTATATATTGGTGTATATCCCCTTGTCTTTGTTCTTGTTTAACCATTTGTTGTTGTTGTTGTTGTTGTTGTTGTTGTTGTTGTTGTTGTTGTTGTTTTTGTTCCTCCCTTTTCTGTTTCTGTTCCTCCTCCCTTTTCTGTTTCTGTTCCTCCTCCCTTTTCTTCTGTTCCTCCTCCCTTTGCTGCTGCTGCTCCTCCTCCCTTTGCTGCTCCTCCTCCCTTTGCTGCTCCTCCTCCCTTTGCTGCTCCTCCTCCCTTTGCTGCTCCTCCTCCCTTTGCTGTTCCTCCTCCCTTTGCTGCTGCTCCTCCCTTTGCTGCTGCTCCTCCCTTTGCTGCTGCTGCTGCTGCTGCTGCTGCTGCTGAATATTTAGTATTTTAATTTGAATTCTTTTAAAGAATTCATAAAATTCATTTTTTTTGAGAAATTTTTTGGCGAAATTTCTGAAATTTTCATCAAAATATAAATCTTCTAATTCATATAAACTAAGAGGACGAACTAATTCCTTTTCCTGCTCCTTCTCCTGCTCCTGTTGCTGCTGCTCCTGTTGCTGCTGTTGCTGCTGTTGCTGCTGATGCTGCTGATGCTGCTGATCATGATGATGGTAGTGGTGGTGGTGGTGGTGGGGATCATGGATAGGTTGGTGGGTTGGAGGGATCCATGGATAGTTTGCTCCTTCTAACTCCTGTGTAGGAGACTCCTGCTCCTGCTCCTGCTCCTGCTCCTGCTCCTGCTGCTGCTGCTGCTGCTGTTGTTGTTGTTGTTGTGTGTCTTGCTTATTTGTGTCTCCTCTATCTAGAGCAGGAGGAGGAGAAGAAGGAGGAGGAGGAGGAGGATAATGATTATGTTGTTGTGCTTGTTGTGCATCAAGCATCTCCTGCTGCTCAGCTAATCTCCATGTTTGCTCAATTTGCTGCTGTGCTGCAGCAGCAAATCTTTGAGGGTCTCTTCTTGCTGCAGAAAGGAGACAATCAACTAATTGAGGATTTAATTCATTACTAATTGTCTCCGCTAATGGATCTATTACTGCAGCAGCAGCTATTTCTCCTTTATTATTCATACAATATATCTTACGTGGCATCATATTCTGCTGCTGCTGCTGCTGCTGTTGCTGCTGCTGTTGCATGTGCTGTGGTTGCCGCAGCAAACGACCACTTAATGCATCTACTGCTTCTTTTTCTGCTGCTGCTCCTGCTGCTACAGGTGTCTCCTCTTCTTCTTGTTCCTCATTATACACATCAAGATCTGTCTCCTCTGCTGCTGCCTCCTGCAGCAACTGCCCACATAGTGCATGCAATGCAGCAGCCTCATCTTCCCTTGTGCTGCTGCTGCTGCTTGTTGTTGTTGCTTGCTGCTGCTGCTGCAGCTCTCCTCTAGAGTTAACAATATTTGAATGGAAGACACGAAGGCCCTCTTGTGTCCCTCGGCTATCCACTGGAGACGCAGCAGCAGCAGCAGCAGCAGCAGCAGGAGCAGCAGGAGCAGCAGGAGGAGAAGTTATAGCCCCTGTGCGCAGCACCTTAGTAACAAGAGATTGCTCAATTGCTGCTTCCTCTTCTTCTTCTCTTGTTGGTCTTAATGAATCATCATCATACTCGCTGCTGCTGCTGCTGCTGCTGCTGCTGCTGTTGGTGCGTCTGCTGCTATAGGTGTTGCCGTATGCTTCCTCTGCTGCTGCTATAGCTAACGATGGCGGTCTATCCTCCGCATCTGTATCTGCTTCTGTATCTGCTGCTGCTGCTGCTGTTGCTGCTGCTACTGCTGCTACTGCTGCTGCATCTGCTTCTGTTAATAGTCCCTTTTGCTGCTGCTCTGCTAAGGGGACAGCACAGCGAGCAGCAACAGCAGCAGGAGACATATCTTCTGTCTCCTCTTTTTTTGTCTCCTTATTTATTGTCTCCTTATCTTTTCCCTCTTCACCTTCTGCT
>NW_013566848.1:0-14577 GCF_000499605.1 Eimeria maxima | reverse complement strand
TATATATATATATATATATATATATATATATACACTTATTTATTAGGGGCTGAATGAATTATGCGTATGTGCCTATATCAAAAGATGCGTAGCTGAAAACCGCACTGACCAACCGCCGGAATGCTTGGCCGCCGCGTATGTGGTAGTTGGTTGGATAGTTGGCTCTGTGAGATGTTGCTCGTCTGTCTTTGCTGCAGAAGTTGAAAGTGTCTGTCTCCTTCATGCTGTCGGGTCTGACAGACGGCTCCGGCAGCAGTCTCGTCTTCTCGCAGTACAAATACAGAGACAGCAAGGGGCTATTGCGCCAGCAGCAGCTGTTGCAAACGCTGCAAGGAGTCGTACCCTGTCCCCCTTGGTTTCCTACGCTGCCCCACAGCGCCTACGCGGAGCCGCCAGCTGCAGGCGACACCACAGCAGCGGCTGCAGAATTGCCACTGCACTCCAACTGGAAGACAGTTATAGATGTACCAGAGGGCTGTTGCGTTGTAATGCCGGGGATGCTCACAAGGCGGCTTGCTGCTGCTGCTGCTGCTAAGCTACGCCCGCTGTCTGCTGCAGCAACGGAAGCAGCAGCAGCTCTAAAAAGAGTTGTTGCTGCTGCGGGGGTGCCTCAGGCCTCAGGACCGGCGTCTGCAGCAACAATTGCAAAAACAAACGTCTCGGGTGCACCATCTGTTGCACAGGAGGAATACCCTGGTGCTGGTGTTGTTGATGCCGCAGACGATGCTGTCGCAGCACGTCCACAGTACTGTGCTGATTGTGCTGAAGGCGTTACAACTGGCTGCTGCTGCGTCTTCGGCCGGGGATCGCCACTGGAGAAGCTGCTACACCATCCGCTGCTGTGGGAGCAGCAGCTGCCGCGAAGCAGCATTTGGACGCTGCTGCTGCCTCAGGCTTCACAGCAGCAGGGACAGCAGCAACAACAGCAACAACAGACGAAGAGAGGGCAGGAAGACGAACTCGTGCACTGTGAGCAGCAGCTAGATCAGGAGACTCAGCAGAAACAGCAGCAGCAGGAAAAGCAACTGCAGCAGGAGCAAGAGGAGTGCTTGCGCGAGGTGTTTGTCTTTGAGGCCCTCACCAGCCAACGCAAGACCGGGCGTGCGGGGGGAAGGAATCCTGCTTCTGCACATCAGGTGCAGCAGCAGCAGCTTGTGCAGCAACAGCTGCAGCCCAACCATATGGAGGCATTCTCAACGACCGGAGGACCAGCAGAAGTAGCAGCAGCAACCGCAGCAGGTGCAGCAACAGGAGAATCTGGAGCTCGTTCTGTCCTTACTTGGCTGCTGCCGCATCAGCTGCTGCTCTTTGCCGGTCACTTTGCTGCTGTTAGTGGCAACTCGGGGGTGCCTTATCCCATTACTGCTGCGTCTATCAAAATCCCCAACAGCAGGCAGCAGCAACAGCAACAGCACCTGCAACCGTTGCGCGGAGGCGACACTCTTGGTACTGCTGCTGCACGTCCAGCCCCTCCTGCTACTGCCGAAGCTGCTGCTGCTGAGCTGTTGTCTCAACACAGAGAGTCACCCGAAGGGCTCAGAATTGAGGGGTTAGGGATTAGGGTTAAGGGTCTGTGGCTCAGGATCGGCCGAGGCTGGCGCCGTCGTTCCCATGGTCTCCCTCATTACTTTGAAAGGTTTGGAGTCGCTTTTGGGTCCTACAACTGTCCGCCTAAGCCCTAAACGCTAGACCCTTAACCCTAACCACTAGACCCTACACTTCATACATCTGAAGCGTTGATAGCTCGATACGGTGTTTATGTGGCGTACTGACATCTAGGTGTTTCGGATGCAGGGTTAACGCATTAGAGCTGGGGGTTGTGGGTTTAGGGTGAGGGGTCCCAGGTTGCACTTCTTGTCTTCACAAAGTTGATGTGAGCGCATCCATGCCTCTGTTATATTAAAAGGGTATGATGGGTGTAGAGGATTTAGGGTTTAGGGTTTGGGTTTAGGGGTTGCGTGTTAGGTGGCGTTAGCGGAGTGTCTCCGCGTTTTGGGGGAGGCGTTCGGCAGCAGTCCTCCCTTTGGTTGTTTGTCCGTCCTTTTTTTTCCCTTACGGCGCACTGGCTCGGGGGTGTGGGGCCTCGCCTCATCATCTGGTGTCAGTGCAGCGCTGCATGCGAGCGTAAGGCCTGCTGCTGCTGTTCCAGGTTGCCCTGCTAAGTATCCTACTGCTGCTCATGTTGCTGATACTGCTGCCGGTGCTGCTGTTGCTATTTTGGGGGCTTATGCTATTGCTCTTGCTGCTGATTCTAATGCTGTTTGTATGCTTTCTGCGCAGTCGAGCGATGCCTCTGCTGTGGGGCTGCGGCAGATGACTGAAGAGGGCTGTGCGGACTGCGCCATCGCTGAAGAAATGAATCGATCGTAAAACCCTAAGCCCTTAAGACCCTAGCCCTCACAAGCATCTCATTTTCGTAAACTCCTAGCAGAAAAGTACTGGCGGCTTGGAGACCCAGCCTTGTGCACGATTATGAACGGCTTAGGACTTGGGATTAAAGATATAGGATTAAGTGTTAAGGTGTTCCGCTGTTTGACAGTTGGTCGAGACCAGCGTATCTAGGGTGTAGTATCTAAGAAAGCATCGACTTTGATATATGGGATTGGGGATCTATGCTTTAGCGTTTCAGCTTAGCGCGTAGGGCTTAGGGCTTAGTAGGGTTAAGGGTTAAGGGTTTAGGGTCTAGGGTTTAGCGTTGGTTCAGGCCAGGGCAGGAGTACGTGGTGAGCGGGAACGTGGCGGTGCTACCTTTGGAGTGTCTGCTAAGTGCTGCGGAAGCAACGGCAAGCAGCGCAGGCTTTCCCTCTCGTTTGCTGCTGGCTGAAGCAGTGATTCATCTGTGGCTAGAAGACTTATACCCCACACACCGTCTCACCACAGAGGCAGACCTCTTCAGCTGTCTGTATACCGCAACGCTTATACGCAAACTCCTCCTCGACCTCTTCATTCAAGTAGGATACGGCCACAACAACGCCCGAACCCTTAACCCCAAACCATACACCCTCCACTTCTGTTCCAGCTATGCGCACTACCAGGCGGTTTAGCCGTTTAGAGCCAAAACTGTGACTTCTCGCAGAAGAGTTCAGGGATTAGAACCGTTAAGTAGGTAGTAAGGTGAAGTAGGGTGTAGGCTGTCTAGTGGAGTTTAGGGTTCATTGTTTACGGATAAGAGAAGCTTGTTCAGGGTTTGAACATTGGCAACCATGTGCCTGTTTCTTTTTCTGTTGGCCTTTACATTGCTCTTTCTGCGTGTTCGTCCTGAAAACAGTAGCCGCCCGAGCGATTGGTTTTGTTGCTGTGTTGTTTAATCTTGTGTCTCGTTCTACGTAAGCGGCTGCCTTATGTTTGACTGTTTTCTCCTTGATATTTGAACTGTCGTTTGGGCTTGTAATTACTTGTTTACTGACGCCAGTTGAAATGCCACTTTTGTTTTTATGTGCTCATTGCTCCTGTTCAAGCCATTAAACACACTCACGCCTAAGGCATAAAGGACAAAGCATATGTCTATTGATATAAGTATACTGGATTTTTCACGTGAACAACTGCGGATGCGAATTGCTGCGTTGTGTTTCAATTTGCTGCTATTTAATGTATTGCCTTGTGTGTCTGTTGTACTTGCGTTTACACCCCGTTGCATTTTTCATTTTGGCATCGATTGCTTTTCTGTCTGCACTTTCCGTTTCAAAGACGAACTTCGGGATGGTCGACCTCCATATTAGGCGGTGGGAGCGGCTTCAACGCCTTCTGTCTCTGTGCGAACTGGGCCTCGAAGAATTCCCTATAGACCCACTGGGTGCCCTAGCCACCAGCAACAGCAATTCAGGGACCGGCAGCTGCAGCAGCGGTGGTAGCATGCTGCGGGAGCAACAGCAGCAGCAGCTGTTGCTGCCTCCAGTGGAGTGTTTGGCATATAGCGAGGTGTTTCAGCTCAAGTGTTGCGTTGTCTTGCATTCATTAGAAGCCCTTTTATCTTCTCAAAATTTTCTTTCTAGCCGTTTCCTTCTCTCATTTTGTCTCAACGATTTCCTGGGGAAGACCAGCAGGAGGAAGGAACCCCCTAACGGCGACCGTTTCTGGAAAAGGGTACAAACGCATGCTGTTGCTACCGAAAGTGTTGCTTGTGCTGCTGAAACTTGGCTTCCACCTGCGGCAGCTGTTGGTGCTGCCCCTGTGTTTGCCGGTGCTGTTGCTGATGGTGCTGGACCTCTCATCGCTGTTGTTATTGGTGCATCTACACGTTGCTACTGTTTTTACCTCTGTTTGTTCTGCTACGTCCTGCCCCACAGAGTTGCTGTCACGCCTTTTGCTGCATGATGTGTTGCTACTCCCACCGTTCCTTCTGCTACTGCTGCTCGCTGCTCCAACGATCACAGTTCCTTCTCCCTTCTCCCTGCTGCTTCTGCTGCTGCAGCTGTTGCTAGCAGTGACAGCGGCGTACGTTGTGCACTGGAACAAGACTCCACAGGCTCGGACTGGGGCCCGAACGACTTTACGGCTGAAAACCGACCCGCAAAAGGGGGGAGTGCAAGCCCTTGAACTAGAAAACAGCGAACCAGTGAACCCTCAAGTAAACTGCAAACCCTAAATCCTAAACCCTGAACCCTCCATGAAAACTCACATATCCCGCGGGTCTCCCAGAGAGGCAATTGTGGTGTTGCTTGGGGGAGCAGACCGAAACATCTCAAACCCAAGACCCTAGGGTCAGGCCCTGCACATGAACCATTTACTTTGAAACCCTGCGCTGCCTGCTTGTTTGCTACGTATAGGACCACGAGGCGCTAACGACCTTGGAGGAGACGTTGCAGCTGTTTAGAGCTGCATTCGTTTCCGGATGCGGCTGCCCACAACTGGCTCTCTCTTTTATGCTTCAGCTGCAACGCAAAGGCTCCTCTATGGATGTCTTCAATTTCGAAATTGATTTGCTCGCGCTGCAGCCGCCTCCCCCACTCAGTGAACCACCGCAGCAACAGGGACTGCACCAACAGACTCTCCTGCAGCAGCAGCAGCAGCAGAAGCAACAGCAACACCAAGATCGCCAACTGACAAGGCCTCAACTCGACAAGGCTGGGGTTTCCGTGTTCTACCCGGCAGGTGGGTATGCGTGCGTACATGCTGCTGCTGCTGCCGTTGCTTTTTGCATTTTGTCATGCTGCTGTTGCTTGTAGTTGGTGCAGCTGCTTGGACGTTGTTCCTTCAACGTCTGCTGCTGCTGGAAGGGGGCTGGCGCATAGTTGTCCTCCGTGCATTCGCCGCCATATGGAGGGACATGTTTGGTTTGCTGTTGCTGCCTATGGTTTTGTTCGTTTGCTACAGACCTTGCAGGACTAGCGGGGTTTAATTTGTGGCAGGCCCAGGAGACAGGTAGCAGCAACCAGCAGGCTGAGGTGTCTCTGCGCCTCGCAGCAGACACACCAGGAAGCGTTGCTGTTTCTTCTTGGGAGTGTCTCCTTGTGCGTCTTCTCTGGCCAGGTCTGTGCCGGCAGCCCCGCGATACAGCAGCCCCGCCGCGCAGCCGCAGCCGCAACAACAGCAGCAGCAGCACTTTGGTATACCAAGGCTGCTTCAGCAGCGACCTGCTTCCACCAAGCTCTCACCTAACGGAGCGCCTGCAAGTCCTTCAGGGGTTGCATGACCCTGTTGATGTTGTTGGCAGAGATGGGAATTTCATTTTGGGGTTTGGCTACGTCGGGGACATCCCAGCCCCCCTCAACGCGGGCAGAGGCCCTCTGTGGCAAGCTATCAAAGAAGCGCAAAGGCGCTCGTGTCTTCAGCAGCAACAGCAACAACATCATGCTGACGAAGACCCTAATGAACAAAACGGGGACTCCTTTGCTGCCCAATGCGTCGACAACGAAAGATGTAAACCCCAAAACCTAGTTGCCCCAAACTCAGCAGCACTTAAAACACAACGCTACACTTTGGGGCGTGTGCACACGTGCCTTGAAGCGCTCCTATCCCTAGCCTTGCCCCCGTACAGGGTTGTGCTCGACTCGACCCAATTGACGTGCTGAACTCGACCCAATTGACGGCTGAGTGTACTGGGTTTAGGGTTTGGGGGGTTTACGGTTTGCTGTGTCTTTGCAGCTCCTCCGGCATTGCCGGTTGCTACAGTTGGCGGTTTGCCTTACTGGGCGCGGCTGCTGCAGCAGAGGGACTATCTGTTGCGCCTGCGAGCAGCAAGTAGCTGCGAGTTGTGGAGGCGCAGCGTTGGGGTGTACGTACACTCCGTAGTCCCCAGCGCAGTCCCTGCGTCGCTGGTAACTGAGCTGCTCCCACAAGCAGCAGATTACGGTTTCGAGTTCAAAGGGAGCCTCAGCAGCCTCGGCGGCGCCAGCAGCACCGGGTGTTGCTGCAACCTGCTGCGGAAAGGCGTTCTGCAATACGTGGGCTTGGAGGTGCCAGCTCCACAGGGACCGGTGCAGCAGCAGTTGCTGTCACTGCAGCAGCCAGCACCATATTTGCGTTTCTCCTCCGGATTTGAGAAGTACTGGCTTTCTGCGCTGCAGCTGCAGGTGGTAGATGATGATATCATTAGAGGCAGCACTGTCTACCTCAAGGAAGGATCCTTGCCTCTCAGATTCTCTCTTGACGCGAGGGCGGAACGCGGCAGGCAAAAGAACCTCTAAGCCCTAAACCCTTAAACCTCAAAGCATAGCCCCTAATAGCCAGAATAGGCAGAATAATCCTAGTAACCATACAAAGGAATTTAGCCCTGATAATCCAGACATAAGCACCGCAATCCCCAAACCCAAAGCACTAACAGCACAGTCCTAACGCAAGAACCCGATAATCAACACACTGAAACTCAGAAGTCCTACACAGGAAAACTCTTAAACCTTGAAAACTTCAAACATTGAAAACAAGTAGCCGTAGACACTTATATTCCAGAACGTGTTATCTAAAACCTTCTACTGCCTATACACGACCCAGCGCACCAACGCAAACCCTAATAGCATAGACCTAAAGGATAGACCTAAACAAACACCAAACCGTACAGACCGCACATCCAGAAGCTGGGGGGTTGTACCGCTGTGCTGTTCAGCGACGCGTCAAACACCAAATTCCAGACAGCATGTGGTGTGGATGGAACAGGAAGAAAGTTGCAATGAAAGGCGATCGCATGCTGCACGGTTCCTGCAGCAGCAAGGTGCTCATGAAGGCAGCCGCTGCGGCTGCTGCAGCAACGGACGCCCCAGCAGCAGCAGCAGCAGCAGCTGCTGCTGCTGCTGCTGCTCAAGCTGCGGCAACAGCTGAAGGCTCGGAGCCTACTGCGACTAGACCAGGAAGTGGAGGCATAGGGGCCGGAGATCGCATCACCGTAAACACTGAAATAAAACCACAATTGGCTATCCCTAGAAACCATGTTTAACGTGCTAAAACCGAGTGGCGTCAGTAAATCCTATCTTCATTGCAAACCCTGCGTGCGGGTTTCTTGAAGTCCTGAGCATGTGAACATGAATTCGCGCCGGCAATACAAGTGTTTGAGTGTGTGTTTGCTGTTTCCGGTGAAACCAGGGCACTGGGGTCATAGGGGACGACAGTTCGAACTAGTTGAGGGTTTATTGTTTGGGTTTAGTGTTTGATTTGCGCCTCAGTTTGCAGGGTCTTTGAGCAGCAGTGACCGGGCTCTTTTCGAAAGCCTCAAGCGTTGCGTGCTTCAGAAACATCCTTCGCTTCTGTCCCTCGATAATCGTTCTCTAGTTGCAAAAGTTAACAGTAAAACCAAACTCCCCCTCTTGTGGATCCGCGCGGACCCCAACCACACCTGGCCTGCCAGGTAGCCCTAGTAAATCCTAAACTTTAAACCCTCCAGCCTACGAAGGGACAGCTGTAGGAAGCCGGGGACCGGTTCCGTCGGTGTGTGCTCCTATGTGAGGGTTTCAGCCCCCGCGGGAGATCTCGTGGAATTGGGGGTTTGGGGGTTGCAGTTTACCGTTTAAATTTGTGTGTTGCGCATCAAGGATCCGGCGCTGTCAGAGCGGGTCGATGTGGGAGCAGCAGCTGCTCTCGGAGACATCGGTGGGGTTTCAGCTGGAAGCAGCAGCAGCTCTCGGGAGTCTGCTGCCGCTGCAGCAGCAGGGAGGTCTTGGAGGAGAGGACCCTGTGAAGGCGCATGCAGTTATGGCCCTTAGCAAAGCACTCTCCTCACACAGATGGCACCCTTTCTTCAGGTATCGCCACCAAACGCTAATTACCAAACCCTCAGCCACAGACTTGATTTAAATCGCTGAGCAGTCGCCCGCCTCTGGCGGTCCGTGGCTACTACTGTTTAGGGTTAGGAGTTGAGGGTTTTGGACGTAGGGTTGAGGGTTTCGGATTGCAGGGCGCGGGCTGCATTTGCGCTGACTCGATTGCATAACACCGGAGGGGAGGAGTGCGGGGCGGCATGGAAGGCCTTCGCCAACTACATTTCTTCTTTTCATAGCGAAGCTGTCTTAGACGTAAATGATATACCCTAAACCCTGAACATTAGAAAGAAGACAGGGTGGAGCAGCTGCTGGTAAGCCTGGGATAGGAGACCTGAGGTGTTTTCTAGGCTTTAGGGTTTGGGGTCTTGTGTTTAGGCCGAAGCCAATGAAGTGATGTCTCCTCCAGAATCGGGGGACGGCACGGCCAGTGGCGAGTGGGGTATGCCTGCAGCAGCGTCAGCACCTACTGCTGCTGCTGCTGCAGGAGCCACCCCAACGGCAAGCGAAGCGCGAGGTCCCGCTAACGATTCTCTGCGGCTGTCTTACTACGCATGCACTGCCCCGGAGAGCCGCTTCTTGCGCCACTTCTTTGGTGCTGTCTCCCTAGTCAGAGACGTGAAAGGCTTGTACGACCTGTTGCTGCTGCTGTACCTGTTCTTGTTGCTTTTGCTGATTTGGCTTCTGGACTTTCTGCTGCTGCTGCTGCACGTGTTTCTCACCCACGTTAACACACCATCCCCTAATTCGATCGAGCACGACGGTGATGCTGCTGTTATTTGCAGCTCGACGCCTGCTTCTATTGACCTGCTTCTGCAGCCACTGCAGCAGATTGAGCCGACAGCTGCAGCGGACAGCGCAGCTTTACTTGCTCTTGGTGCCTCCGTGCTTGACTGTCTCGGCAACGTGAGGTGGCCGTACACCCCATTTCCCAGCCTCGCAGAATCCTTGCATCCTTACTTCGCCGCTGCGAAGGTAACAACTTCATTGCATTAGCTTCAGCACTAGCATTTGCAGCAGGAAACGCGGCTTTAGCCCCCAAACCAGCATTATCTCCCAAAGCAACAGCGCGAACAGTCGTACAACTGTCGTACGACCAATTAAAGTGGCAAGCTCAACAGGAGCTGTGGGAGTTGCAACAGCAGCAGCAGGCTCTCAAAATTGTCGCTTGCGTGTGTATCTGCTGCTGGCTGACAGGCTGGCTGCTCCTTGCTGGTGCAGGGCGGCAGCGACGGGGGGGTTCCAGGGTGCTTTATGGGCATCGGCTTCAAAGATCGATTTGCCACTGCAGGGTTGCCCTGCGGTTGCTGCTGCGAGCAGCTGATTAAGGAAGACCCTGCCGCCGCAGCAGCAACTCGAACAGCAGCAACAGAAGCAGCAACAGCAGCAGGACACTGGGAGGCGTTTGTCCTCTCCAGCTGCAGAGGTCTCGAAGCCGCCTGGATTGAAGCCTGGCGCCTCTTTAGACTTGACGCAGTTAAAGCCCTCGCATCCCCAAGAAAAGTAGGATTCAGGGTTTGGGATGTAGAGAGTGTCAAGGATATTACGGTTCAAAAACTTGTAGAGTTCCCGGAGGATTGGGGTTCAAGGATGTTTCGGGTATTGTACATTTAGGCTTCAGGCACGGTTATGTTTTTTGCTGAAGCCTTTTGTCTTGCCAGCTGCTGCTGCTGCGGGTACGTCGTGCTGATTCATCGGTTGCAGCTTCTGCATCAGCTGCTGCCTCTGCTACTGCCGCAGGAGATGACTTGCGCATTTCTGAGGGCAGTAGGAAGGAATCCGTCGCTGCGGGATTTGGCGAGGCTTCGTTTTGTCGGGTGCAGCACGAGGACAGCTGATTGGCAGCTGGGTTGTACAGACGGTTGCGAGGGCAGAGAGGCACCTACGTGCCTCAAATCCATGGACCTGCTAGGGGATGTCTCTACTTCTGGCAGCAGCTGGTTGTCGCAAGAGTTCGGCCTGCCTTTTGATTTGCTTCACTTCATCAACAGCGGCGGCCGCTGCTCCTTCATCAACAGCCTCTCGCCTGCAGCGGCGGAAGCACTCCTTGCCTACGACTTCCCCCTAGTAATCCTAAAACCGCTTGGAAAACCCTAAACCCTTAACGAGAATTGAAAACTCCTGAACCCTTAACGAGAGTAGCCTGCGTGAATGTGGTATAGAAGGAATATTTACAGCTTAGGTTCGTGAAGGTGTGGCTGCAGGTACGGAGAGAGGCAATCAGAGCGCTGCTGCAGGTTTGCTGTGAAGGAGCTGTTAGGGTGTACAGAGTACCCGTACCCAGGTCGTCAGCACAAGCAGCAAAGGCATTAGGCACACGGAGCAGTCTACCGCTGCTTCCGCAGCAGCAATGGTGTCTAATATCGAAGTTTGTGAGCCCGGAGGAACAGGTTTTGAGGTCGCAAGTGAGAAAACGTGCAAAGCCCGTCAATCCAAACCAAAGTTTCCGGTTGCACACCTTAAAACCTAACTTCTCGCCTCATTCTGCCTGGTGCTGCCACGGTAGACTTTCTACCTTGAAGGATTTGCCGTGCCAGGGCGCCGCTTGGAACTCTAGGCGGTTCTAGGGTGTCTCTCTCTCCCTCTCTCTCCCTCTCTCTCTCTCTTTGTGTGTGGGTGTGGGTGTGTCTGTCTGTCTGTCAGTCTGTCTGCCTGCCTGCCTGCCTGCCTGTCTCTGTCTGTAACTGTGTGTTTGTGTATTTGTATGACTGTGTGTTTTCAAGGTGGGATTGGGGCTGTACACCGCGCTCCAAGTGGCCATCTGCCTGGACACCCCAGAGAGCGACCCCCAGGGCTGCATTTGGAGCAGTCTGATGCTGCTGCTCCAAGAGCTACGAGCATCAAACCCTCTGCTGTTCCTCCCCTTCTCAGGGCATGCCCCAGGCATGCTGCTGCCAGAAACAGGGACAAACTTGCAGCAGCAACAGGAACAGCATGAGCAACAGCAGCAGCAAGAGCAACAGCAGCAGCGCGAGCACATCTTGGCGGAGTTGCAGCCGCCGCACGTTTGTTGCCTCCTCGGCTGTCTTGGCAGCTACTGTGATATCAGCCTCCCTGGAGTCGTGGGAACAACAGCAGCAACAACAGCAACGGCAGCCCGACAGAACCACCTCGTGGCTGTCGGCTGTTTTGTGGCGCAGGCGGCTTCTACGCTGCTGCATTTGCACATGCAGCAGCAGCTGCAGCAGCAGCAGCTGACAGCAGCAGCTGCACCTAGTCTGCAGCACTTGTCCTCTGTCCGCAGTTTCCTTTTTGGTGTTGGGACCCCTCCTTGTTGGTTGCCGCTGCAGCGTGAACTTGCTGCTTCGCTCTGCAGCACCAAGACGCCAGCAGCTGCAGCGGCAGCGGTAGCTGCTGCTGCGGGACTGTTTGATCCTGCTGCAGCTGCTGGCGCTGCAGCGTTTGCTGCCTGCTCTCCATTGAGAGAGGGCGTATCTGCAGCATCCAGATGTGTACCTCGTCCCGTTCCCCCTTCTCCGTGCCGGCAGCCCGCAGCAGCTGCAACACCAGCCGCAGCCGGTGAAGGATCAGAAGCAGCCCCAACAGCAGCGGGACCAGGATTAGTAGAAGGGGCAGGTGATGGGTTAGGGCCATTGTGCGGATTAGGTGAGGGCAGCTCCAGCGGGTCTGGTTATGTACTGTGTTGTTTGCCTGGTCGTGACCAGACCGAACAATATCTGCATTATGGATTAAGCGGAAATCGGGAGCAGAAGATGTGGAGTTTCAAGAGGAAGTACTTGGACAGAAAGGAAAGTGAAGCAGACTGGCGGCAAGTTGCATGGGAGGCAGTCACTGCTCTATTTGAGCTGCCTGAAGCTGCCTGGTTCACTCCTGACCCCGAGACGACCGCTGCTGGCTACAGCAACTATATAGCGGAGCCCATGTGGCTTGGGAGAGTCAAGGAAAAACTGGAGGCTGACAAGTACCTTCTACCCTACCACTTCAAACAAGACATGGCCCTCATCTTTAAAAACGCCAGACTCTTCAACTCCCCACAAGACAAACCCTACAGAGACTGTTGCATCCTCGAACAGAGATTCAACCAACTCTGGACCCCGATCAATGCCGCATTCCAACGAGCAGCCAGACACAAACGCCAGCAACAGCATTTCCAACAGCAACAGCAGCGAGACATGCAAGAAAAGCAAGACGATAACCAATCACAGCAACAACGCAAAGAAAACCCCTTACCGTTAGCTGCAGATGCAACAGTAGCAACAGCAGCAGAAACACCGCGTGATTCCACCGACACCACGCCAATGGCGGCCATAATACACACACAAATAACTCAGCAGCATCCACAACCGCAGCAACAACAGGCCTCCCCCCACTCTGACATATTTTTCGACGCGGCAACGCCGCAGCAGGAGCAGACACAGGTGCAACCGCAGGAGTGGCAACAGAAGCAGATAGGTATTTCGTAGTCGAAGCCTGCTGCCTCGTTTCCACTCATGTGGTGTGCATGTGGTATACACCTGAAATTTAACTATGCCGCGTAGTATTTCTAGGTATTTGTTTATCACGCCTGTTCGCTTCTAGTAAAATACGACAATAAATTAGCGACACCATTCCTGTCGGTATTTTTATGTCTATCCATGATGGTCCTAAAATTCTTGGTTGCCGCATGCAGGCGGAGGCCCCGACCCTGCTGCTGCTGGCAGCAGCAGCTCAAAGCCTGAGGTATACAGACACCACTGCCGTTGCAGGAGCACCTGAAGTGGCAGCTCACACCATAGATCCCTTAGCTCCTCCGGGCCTTCGAGCAAGTCGTCTTCAATGCTTCTGCAGATACGCACGAATGCACAAAAACCAACTAGTTCTGTTGCCGCTGTAGGTGTTGCTGCTGCTGGTGGTATTTACACTTCTGAGGAACTGTCATACGAACGGCTCGTTGCTGCTGTCGTTGCTTCTCCTCTATTAGCAGCCAACCATCCATCTGCAACAGCTGAAGCAGCAGCATGAGCAGAAGCTGCAGCAGTTGCTGCAAGAGCACCAGAACTCACCTGCGGATTTCTTCGTCTTCAGGACCAATCTTCTGGATTGGCTCTGCTGCTGCTCTCTGATTCAGCCGGCGCGCTGCGGCGGCAAGGCTGCTGCTACTGTTGCTGCTGTTTCCAGCATCGGGAGATTCATGCGGTCCCTAAAAGCCAAAGCGTATATATAAAGCTCGGGATGTCAGCGGCGAACGCGGGCAGCTAGCCTTAAGGTAGCAACGGCAAAGAACCGCCACAAGGATGGTACAACAGCGGCAGCATCTCTGCAGTGACGACAGCTAATTCAACATGAGCGCAGAGAGAACAACACTAATAATAGCTGGACTGACGCAGCAACGATAGCAGCTGGAGGGGCAGCAGCAACTCACTGATGCAACAGGTACGCTATCCAGGTCTCCACCTGATCCTTGCCGCTGATGCTGCTGCTCTTCGTATCTTTCTTCCAGAACACTCAGAAAAGGTCGAAATGTGGCAGAGCTATTGATTGTTGACACCTCGCTGGGTGTCGTGCTGCTCCTTCTGCTGCTGCTGCTGCTTCTATTGCCGCCAATGTCATTTGCTGGGCTTTCGACGGGAGGCAAAGATGCATTGACACAAACTACTCCCCCGGTGATTTGCGCTGCGCCCGCTGCTGCTGTTCCTGCTGCAGCTGCTGCTGAGACCGGTCTCGTATTGTCTGTCTCCGCATACGCTATTTCCTCATCGTGTGATGCTATTGCTGCACCTTCCGCAGCAGCAGCAGGCGCTGACTGTCCCCCACTATCCACCAATATATCGCGCTGCAGCTGCTGCTGGTTTGCATAGACGAGAGCAGCAGGGTGGGGTTGCTGCTTGCTCTTCGTTAGCAGGGTAGGCAGCCGGGAATTGTGTTGGTATTGTTGGTTTGGGGTTGCTGCCGTAGCTGCAGCTGCAGCAGCTGAGTCATCCGCTAGGAATACCCAGCGGTACAAACTAAAGTCTGGCAGGTCTAAGAGGGTTGCCAGCTCGACTACTTTTACCCCTGCAGACAGCAGCGAGAGCGGTGTGCCCTGCATATTGACAGGATCTCCTGCTGCTGGTGGTACTAAAGGTGCTGCTACTGCTGGTGGTGGTGCTCCTGCTAGAGGGGGAAGAGACGAGCTCAAAGCCCCCGAAAACACCCGAATCAACTCAGTCATTACGATAGGCCAAACAGGTGTCCTCGCAGCCAACGGCAGACGCAACAGCAATACCCGCACACAGAGGAATACCTGCACACAAACCCTAAACCTAACCTCTCAGACGCGTGTCTACGAGACACACAAAACCAAGCAGGACAAACCGAGATGCCTGGTACATACGTGCATAGATATCTAATCTATAGAGCACGAAGATATATAAAAAATGTATATATATATATATATATTATATATATATAT
>NW_013566847.1:0-132312 GCF_000499605.1 Eimeria maxima | reverse complement strand
GCCGGGGGTGGGTGGGTGGGTGGAGAGAGGGAGGGAGGAGGTAATCATTTCCTCACCTTCTGACGAGATGCGGCTCTTCAACATTCTATGAACACGCCCTACTGGAAACTGGAGACCTGCGCGAGCAGCCCGAGAAAGGGGAGCTTTCTTGCCTTTACCGCTTCCGGCCTTGCCCTTACCACCCTTGCCCATGCCACCAACCTTTCCGCCAACTTTTCCTCCCACCTTTCCTCCAACTTTCCCGGCGCCGTCCATTTTCAAGACCGAAAATAATGCAAGGACTTCAGGAAAATGATTGGAGAGGATGGGTCAGTTGCCGTCAAAACAATAACACCCTCACCGCAGAGTCAGGAAATGCAAGTCTGCGGTGGTGCTCTGGAGGGAGCAGCAGACACTAATCAGGCAACAGAAGAAGAAGCAAACCAAAAAAGCATTCGAGTAGGAGATGGATCACTTTGACGCACCTGCAAGCAGCGATAAGCAACAAGGTGTCATCGCTAGGGCTCGTGGCTGTGAGCTCGGACAGTGTAGTGCACAGGCACTACAATGGGGCTTTGGTATGATCTCTAGTAGCTCACTAACCGTAAAGAGAATGATTAGGACATTACGAATTAAGAAATGGAATTAGTTCTGTAATTAGTTCTAAGAATCGAGTACTGTAAATGGAGCCTTAGGGTAGTAGGATTACCCCGCCAGCTACCACTACGGCAGTGTAGCGCACTACCTAGTCACTACCTGGGTACTAGGTAGGCCTCTTTAGAGATCTAAGCGAAAAGTAAATAGAATTAGTACTATATAGGAGTAGTGTGTCTATAACACACGACTTTGGTGGATAGCAGTTATAGGTCAGGCACCTGACTGTCTCGTCCGCGTTTTTATCTCCCCCTCCTCCCGTCATCCGAAAGGTTGGGCGCTGGCACCCAGCCACGACCGGGGTTAATTCAGAACAGTTCTATTATTCTGGGAACTTCCCTTGTTTATATTAGAGACTCGAATATGTTTTAGAACGTTAAGTATCGACTTCGGGGAAATTGGGTAGTTAGAGGATGCAGCTAGGCAGCATACGCGATGAGACGATAAGCAGGCACAGTTTAGAACAGCTGCACACTACATTTGGGGGCTGTTCCAAACCGGCGACCTCTATACTGGAAACCATAATCAGGATAAGCCGCCGCCCAATTAAAAAGACAAGCAACGGAAGACGTTTCGTGCGTGTCCCAATATACGCGGCCGAACCGGGTGGGAAGGACAATGGAGTCCAACGCCGGCACGAGCCATTGCAGACTGAATTAGATGATTCTCAGGAATCGTCAACACCTGAGGTGGATTACCTCAGGAAGACTTCTCTCCATATACAGAATGAGGATGGACAGAATATGAAGTGTTTCCTTCGTTAGATGGAGATGATGTTTTGTGCGGTCGGTTTACCTCGGGTGCATTAGAGACGAAGTCGAGGATACGCACCAACCAAAACACGAGCTATGCGTGGGGGACACAGAAGGGGCGGAAGAGCCCGCTAACACGATTGACGAGGGTGTAATGACGCCATGGTGGCTAGAAGCTGATGAGGCCGCAGAGTTTGATAGGTGCGGAGTATGGTGCGGTGGAGGCACTACCGCATTTCTGAGGGTAGATGTGGCAGGGAGCCAATGCTAAGGGTTCTTGTATACAGCGGCCTCTAAAGGTCAGCCTACCTGCAGAAAAACGTATGTTTATGGCTGTCACTGGCGAGCAGATGCACAGTGACCGGGTGGTCATGAGATCGACGATGTGGGGTGGACGCGAGCGTTCCATGGGATTTCTTGAAGGGGCCGGCACCATGTGAAGTTGTTCAGCCTTGTTTCTTCGACCGCTCATAGAGTGGAGTGGCATCTTAAGTAAGATCAGTTGCTGATGAATTAGACGTGGGGTAAGCCGACGGTAGCAATCTCATATGCACGACCGCACTACAGACAGCCCTGCGTAGTCTACCACTCCAGCAAGGCAAATTACGTCTGCACGATCCAGTTATGATTGAAACGTACTATATGATAATAGTGATACTTTTTACTGGAATTCTATGGAAAGTTATCTGGAAGCTTCTCCACATTGGACAGGGGTCTCAGGCACTATGGGGTTGCGCGCTTACCGTTCCGCAGGGTTTTCTCTGGAGGCAGATTGCAGACGGCACTTCGGAAGCAGAAAAAGTTACACTACAACTAATTTGTACATTGGGTAATGAAGCACACTCGTCATATAACGCATGTAGGGAGAGAATCACGGAGTTGCAGGGGTCAGGCCTCCTGGGCATCGCGGCTGTTAACTGACGTGGATATACGTCTCCTACCCGTCCTCGAAGTAGTGCAGTTTACATTCTAGAAAGGTTTTATTTGATATATGCTTAATTTGCCGTTGCCATTACTGTCGTCTACCGTTGCGTGCTCCCAATCTTGAAGGTGCAGTGACAGCCGGCCCGGTCGGCCTCTGCGGAGGACTGCCATGCGCTGCAACCCTTCCGGAGAGTTCAGATCAGGGTCCTCCCTAAGTAGTTGATCTCCCCTTCTGTCCCTCAGTGCTGTGCGCACCTATGCGTAAAGGGACTGGCGTTGGTTTTGAGAGGGGCGGCTAGATGCAGCTCCAGCCTAGCATGCTGCAGCTAATGCAACAAGCCAACCGCACGTGGGAGCACATCCAATCCACCCCTGCTACATGAACTAATTATATATACACCATTTAAATGCCTCAATCCTCAGCTTGCGTCCACTTCTCTACCACTCTCCGGAAGGCCCACTAGTTGCTTGACCTAGTCGGAGACGTCTAGTGAGCTGCAGTATAGGTGGACATTCGATATACGAGCCACTAAAAGCTGGCATACTTTCTTATAAGTCTCCAAACGTCCTGATTTCAGCTGCACAAGAGCCTGGAGCTGGGGAGGAAGAGCCGGCCGTGCTGCAGAGCACGTCTAGCTGCCAGTCTGGCTACAAAGCTACCACGCAAAATTGTCCGCAGACTAGGTGAACTTACTAAAGCCAAGCCGTCTACATGAGTACTAACTGCCAAACACCTCCTGTCGTAATTGTGTAGTATGAATAGACTCCCTAGCTGTCCCCAGCAGTGCATTAAAGCATGCAGACGCGTGCATACGGGGCCAGCTTTGGGCAAAAATGTCCAACAGCGGGTCAGGAAACTGCCTTTCGGTGAAGACCATGGATGTTCCGCAACACAGATCAGGCGACATCACTTCAGGTTTCAGCATTAGGAAGGAGAAAAAGTCTAGTTGGTGAATGCTTTTCGGCGTAGGGTAGCGAACCTTGCACGAGCATGCTGTTGATCTGTAGAGTGTTTGAGCTTTTAGATATGAATGATACGCGGTGGTCCTATTATGGTCGATACAAAGCAGCAACACGGAATCGCTGTAACGCCCATGAAAAGCTGCGGACCCTCCACGGTAATGATGTTTTGGAGACCCGTCGAGGTTCCAGCGGCGGTTAACAATTAACCAGGCCGGTGTTTCTGCTGTAGCCGAACAAGAGCATGATGTGGGCTCATTTTCTGAGCCGTCCACACAACGTGAATGCAAAATGATCCATGCTCTTGCTGATGGTAATCCCGCTATCTAATCCATGAACGTGACTATGAAAATCCATTTACAGACCTGATGGCTCTGCAGTTATCGTGCCTTCTGTGTGTTCTGTGTCTCTTGCCTCTGAGTCGGAGTGAAGAGAAACGCTTCAGGTGCGGTGCCATCCTGGGCCGTCATCAGGCCTTGGTTGCCCATTCCACCGATGTGTTGACCTCACCATAATCCGCTAAGGCATGATTGCTTGGTTTTTCAAAGCGCCTGTGGGAGCCTAGTTTTTGACGTCTACGCCCCGCCGGCGGGAACGCCCCCCAGGTTGCTGTGATCAGCCCGCCTCCCGTTGTTGAGAATACCACTGAACGCAGAAGCGTTCGTATCTAGCGATTAAGCAAATAACACAAATAAAAGGAAATATGAAGCCTCAAAGACGAGCAGACGCCCCTCACCTCGTACCTGACCGGGCACAGCTCGGAAGCCGGCGTCCGCCACCACGGCGATACGCTTGTTAAAATAACCTGTGAAATCGTAAGCCGTCGTCTGACAAGGCTTATAAAACACCTTGCTATTGTGGTATTTAATGCTCTTCACTTAGTATGTTTGGAATTGATGGTACGCCTGAATATCTGTGTGCTTGCCACATGTCTGTGCCCACCAGACTACCCCGTGCTCCTTATAACCAGCCGGACCGTCCGGTTTCATTTCCGTGAAACTATTTACGTGGCAGGCGTAAAGTGCTGTATTCTCCCGTCACCTTGCTGAGAGAGCGTTATTCCAACTGTTGAGCCACTGGCAATCGATATCCGGGCCTAAATGGCAGACGACGATTTATAGTGGCTCATGAAGTGTTGGCCGGATTTTTCAGGGTCCATATCGAAATAATATGTATAGTGAAGGAACTGAGACCCGATACAGCGCTTAACTCAGAAAGGGCGATGCGAGGCGGAGGGAACTCCTGAACGTCTGCGAGTTTACAAAGGGTGCCACAGCAGGCTGGTCGTGAGCTTCGTCGTCTTTTGTTTTCCAGCTCCTGCAGACACACGAGACCCCAAAATTGGTAAATTTTGCATACAAAAGAAATACCCAAGGGATCCTGCGAAGAGCTGTTCCCCATGTAAAATAGCAGCGCACGGCGAATGCGCTGCGAACGCCCTTGCTCATTGCCTCCCGAACACGCGAACTTCGTACCTGTATTCAACACCGATTCCTCCTTGACTAGGCTACGTATATTAGGCTTGCAGATTTGCTCTGGTTTACGAATGTAGATGTGTAACCGTGTCTGGTGCCAGTAGTCGTGGTGCGCTGGAATTTACCAGCGACATCAGCGAAACCAAATGGTGAGGGGGATGCTGAACCATGCGAACATTCAAGCTGTTCGCCTACCCTGGAGGGAAACTTTGGCTTTACCTGAGGCGCTTGATATCGACGCGCATGTGCCACTTGCCAACCGTCCATCAGACAGGCATCAGATTGTCTCAAAAGGTTCTTTTTGACGATTGATCTCTGCATCGCCTGCCAACCGTCCATCAGACAAGCATCAGATTGTCTCAAAAGGTTCTATTTGACGATTGAACTCTGCATCGCAGGGCTTCGCGAACTTAAATTAAAGCTACAGCTGTTCTTCAAAGTGCGGGAGTGTGCTATACCTCGGAGCATAGCTGAGCAGGGAGTGATATCGATATCGTCCCCTGGTAGATCAGATGATTCCCACAACCCTGGGAGTTTCTGGCTGGGTATTTAATACATCTTCGAAATCTCTTTTAGACTGCGTCCATCTCTGCTGGTCCTCTTGGATTAATTACATTGAACCCCCCACCCCACCCCACCCCACCCCAAAATCTTGGTCTTCGTAATAGCGGGGAGGATGCATTTTGCTTGCACCTCTTCTCTGCTTCGGGGAATCATACCTGTTTTCCTTTTATATCACAGGTTTCATCCCTCTCACATCCGAGGATGGAAATGCTGTTGGGTGCACTGAGGAGTGTGGTCTCATCGCCTCTCTTTTCATAGAGACATACAACACAGTAATGCCTCGTGGAAGCAGCAAACGCTCACTCCCCTTAGCCGAATACAGCATGGCTAGGATGGGTCCATGACGCCCACAAGCTTTTAGGAGGGTATAACAGAGGTGATTCCCTTGCCTCAGCGTCACACTAAATGACTGGATAATTGCCCCGCTGACCTAAGTACGGTAGGGGTGTCCGGTAGCTAGTAATAATCAAGCTGCCAAGATTGTGCGTATGGAGGGGACATATTTGCAGGCAACGTCGCGCCCTCCGCTGGGTCATTCAGCGACTGGCTAGCACTATGCCGTACTGAACTGGTCCACTACCATGATGGTACAGCGAAGTCCTGCATATCTTCCTACTTTTGACCCACTACGCAGTCCACAGCATGTGGAGTAAGAAACCTCTGGTCAGCAATGCTGAACTGAAGTACAGTGAAGTACAGAGTGGGGTCAAGGCGAGTTCTTAGGTGCGGCTTTCACCCCCTTCGACCCTATCACGTCTTCGGGATTTTCGTCAGGTGCCACGGAGTTTCCCTAGTAGCCTCCCTTATTCCCCTAGAGGAGGTGTTCAAAGCTCCGTTTTTCGATTTCCGTAGCGTCTTTCGAGCTGTTGTGTAGCTTGGCAATCATGCAAACTGCAACTAATTTATTAACTGCTACTGCAAACATGTTGGAACACGAGCAACCTGTAGTTGCTGCTGATTTCTAAGGTTCTTTCACTGCAGACGACACGTGGCATCTAATATCAGCTTGCATCCCACCACCTGCCATGCTGTGCTCACCCCAAAGGAGTTGTAGTGAGCCACGTTAGTGTCCTTGACGCAAGCTCCTGAACTATCCCTTAGAGCGAATGGTCCGAAAATTGCGTCGGACACACAGCGACACGGTTGGGCACCATGGCATCCCGCTTCGAGGGTGGTTCGAGATATTTGCTTGTACCTTCAACGGTGGTTCGTTTTAATCATAATAGAAGCGGTTTCGCAGATATATTTTTCAACCTATCAAAGTGGCTTGTAGGCTCTGCCATATAGAAATTACCTCAGGTCAGAAGGCGAGAAAAGGCCGTTTCCGGGTTCCCGAAATTCGATTCTACATGTTTCTCACGCCACTCCACTTACTACCGTATGTTCTTAATAAGAATAATTTGCCCCGGCAGAAAGAACAAATCCTTGCCCTGTTTAGACTCCGTTGCTGCCTAATACTGCTTACGAAATTGTTGCGGGTCTGCAAATACGGCTGGCCACCAAGCAGCAGTGCATATCCGCATGAACATCTGTCACCCTTCCTCGCCTACACGCTGGTCCTAATCAAAAGCATTGCGAAAACATATTCGAACTTTCCCAAAACCTATGGTCGTGGCAGTCGCCGGACCAATTGGGAAAAACGGCAGAAATATGCATGAAGTCGTTGGTACTGCATTAGACTTCCCTGTGGCCTTCAATGCCTCAGAGCTCTACTTGGAGCAGCCAGTGGACGACAAAGCAAAGTAAGCAACAGGCAAGAGCTGGCGTTCTTCGATGCAGCTGAACCACGTGTCATTCTTCCTCAGCCCCACAAGAACGTTAAGCGTCGGCTGCTGCAGACATCTCCTTGGCATGCAGTGTCCCGGATAGTTAGATAGAGCTTCTGTATCAGGTGAAGTGTCACCTATACTCCCCGCTAGTGGGCCTCCGTTTTGGGATTCTCTAGATTCCCAGAGGGCGCACGGCAAAAGCTTCTCCTGCTGTTGCTTAACAGCGTCGTCTGCCGCAATGCACTTGGCGACGCAATAGTTTGTGGCGGCTTTACGCACACAAGAATTTTCTTCTCCCTCAAATAGCCGGCCTTTCCTAGGCAAACCGTGAGTGGCCAATGCCAACCTGCCGCTATTGTCACAACGTGTAGCAACGAGATCTGCCGGGCAGGCTTGGTTTCCCTCCATCGAGCCGCCTGCAGGCGGAAAAATCGATACAAGGTGGTTTCGAAAACTGCATTGCCTTGCTAGCAGCTTTTTCAAAGTCTGTTCCAAAGGTGGGATGTAGGATGTTGCAAGGAGAGGGTAGACGAACCTGTATTGGGATATGCAGTGAAACCCCTGTCAACTGACTGACCATTGTCAATGACATTTTTCATTAACTGCACCCCGTTACAAGCAGTGTATGACAGCAATCACACAAAAAAAAATCATAACAAACGAGAAGGGATTGGAAAACGTCTACGGGAGGCCCGTCACTTGTTCTCACTATTCTAGAGGCCTGGCAGCTCCAGCAGACCTGAATGCATTCGTCACTGCTAACCCCAGACTATCCAATGCCAATGTGTGGTGTTATTCGCTTTCAAACAGCAGCACCTGAAATTGACTTGACTGTGACGCTTCTGTTCCCGACATTAGCTTATGCTCAGCTTCAGCGGAAAACTCTACTGGTCGAACTAAGGCGGGTTGGCGTCCCAGGTGGCTGGTATGCGATTCGTTAAGGCAACGGCGCTGCTCTACAGGCATGCAGGTCCACGCCTGCACACGCCATCACTGCTTCTTACACAGGCTTGTGTGTGCAACCGTTTGTCTTGGCTTCTTCAGCGATTCACTTTCCCCCCTAGTTTCTCACAATTTGCTGCGGTACATATACTATTGCATTGTTGGTGACCCACTCCTTGTATCTTCGGAGGCTGAGCGACACAACATCGGTTTGATTTCCGCACGCAGCTTCCAACTACTCACGTAGCATTTTGGACCATACGCTACAGGCTCAGGTGGCATCTGCATCTAGCGAGAGGAGCTCTTTGCCGATGTAAGACAGTGGACAGGTAATCTGAAAATGTTGGGCATGATGGCTCACCGCAACAGAAAGTGACGTTGCATTATACTCTGCTGCAGCGGACGCTGCGGCAGCCGCTGCATCTATGCCTTCAGTCTGCGGTGGTGATCTAAGAGCGGGTCCACAGAAGCAACTGCGCGGGCTGAGGCAGCAACATGTACACTGCACAACGCATACAGGGAAAACGAGGGCTTGCCATGCTGAAGGATCAAGGTGCGTCTGCAGGAATTCCCCCAAAGCTGCGTGCATCTTTCAATTCGAATTCCTGCAGCGTGCAAACTGAAAGTGAACCCAAGGTTAGGAACTTCACAAACAGAGCATCCTCCACTGACACAAAAGTAGCTGGGAATGGTGCTGTCGCTAGAGACCTACTGCTGCATCGCTGGTGAGAACAGCTGCCATCGTTTTCGACTTTCCCTCCTCTTTTGAGATGTGCATGGGCATCTCCGATGTGCTTTCCTGAAGAAGGCGGCTTCTCACTGTCTCTTCGACCGCCTTCCTCTGCTTAGCATAGTCAATGCGAATCTTTGACAATTGGCTCTCTTTTTCTGCATTTTGCTGTTTCCTTCGAAATTTTCGGGCAGCCAGAACTGCATGAACCGCAGCTTCTCCACAAAGAGGCTCGTTTTTGCGCAGCCGTAGCTGCTCATCCATTTCAATGGCAGTCGAACCCGCAGGGACATCATCTGAAGAAGGGATATATTGTGGTTCTTTCTGTATTCTATAAGATATGGAACAATCTTCGGCTCTAGGAGTATACTTTTGAAACTCCTTGGAATCTTCTGGAGTAGATGGACCATTTTCAACTAGGACGGCGTTTTGTTGTTCACCACATGAGAGCTGACAACAAATAAACATTCACCGCCACGTGCCTTTGCCCATGGGGCTCGACCAGTGAGGGTGACCGCTGCTCAGGTTCCACTTACCTTCCCGGCGGAGGATTTTACTTCTCCTTCTGCCACCTGGCCACAACATTGGCGGGCTTCACTCCAATCCAGTGCCACCGAACTGGGCCGATTGTTCTGAGTACTCTCTTCCTGCTTTTTGATAAGGGTAGCGGTGGAAGCGGTGACTCCAGAGCAAGGGTTTGCCTCTTCTTTTACTGGTACCCTTGTAAAATGGGGCACTGTGAGCGCTGATGGAACCGCCTCCCTGGCAGAAAAGTAGAATATCCAACTACATGAGAGTGAATTTTGGCCTGGGAGTGATGGTATTTAGAGGAAAAAAAAGAGTGCAGACACGCTCAACGGTATAAAGATCCATGTGGGGCCAAGCGGACTTGCTGTGCTGTGGAGGGCTTGGAGATGCGGAGTCAGCTACGACCCCAGATATACCATCTTGTCGTTGAGAGAACATATATTGTTGCGTTGCGACAGCTTTACTTGATACAACGAGGAACGGCAGCTTCAGAATGCTTGCAGCGGTGGGAAGTAAGCTTTCCTCCCCCAGCAACAACAAGTGTACAAGTTCTGCTACCTCCGGACGATAACGCTGGGATATAGGGGGATACAGCTGCTGGTAAGATAACCCTTCTTGCTTCCACCTTGCCGCTCCCCGAAAGACTGAGCACTTTTTCGTTTGGTTCCACACGATACCCCCATTCATCTGTTCTGCACTTGGGCATTGCCAACTACGATCTGCTGTGCAGCACTTATACTGTGGTGGTTCAAGGCAACACAATTCGTATAAGAGCCTTCCAAGGGCTCTTATGTCCCCAACGACTTCGGCCCGTTGGTCAACAGGCCTGTCAGGAGAAGCATTCACGCGTGCTGCGGTGCCTCCGTGGGCGGTTACAGCGTAGCGCGCTGAAAATTGTGGCTTTGCTTCAAGCAATGACAATGCCAGGCGGTCTCTAGCTTGATCCACGAATAAAAGCTGCTTCGAGCTAATGTTGCCGTGGGAAACACCTCGGGTGTGGATTGCATCAACTGCCGCCACTGCCTGGCAAAAGAAAGTGAATGCCTGCGCTTCGGAAAGGTATTCTCTTCTTTGTCGGCACCGAAATATGAAGGAGTGCAGGGACCCACCCAAAGGATAGGGTAATATTGCAAATTGCTCCCCTGAAAAATCCTGCACGGTATCGTGAGCACTCCAAACAAATGGGTGTTGAATGTACAACAATGAACAGACGCAAAACGCGACACACAAAGAATCACTCGTTTGATTTCCCTCCCGGAATCGGCAGGAAATGCCATTGCTGCCGCTCCTGCATAAAGGCAGGGGAAAGCCAAGGAAAAAGGTTCTCTGGTAGGGCTTTTGCAGCATCAGGAATTGCGTGGAGCCGGAGTAGTCCACGCTACTGTAAAGTACGACGTACCTGTTTCCATTATTGTATACCATTGTGCAACCTGTGTACAGTGAATCGTGTGTGATGTTGGTGATTGGCCTCTTTTCAACCAACCAGCTACCGCTATAGCTCTTCAGAAAGTGGTGCTGAGTTGCTTGCCAATTATCCCTTAGTAATTCAGCACACCTCAATTGTTGCTGGCAAATATGAGGCGATTTATTGCGATGGTCACTTCTAGGGGAGAATGACACTTCCGCATTTATCACTTTGGTCCCTGATAAGCCACAAAATCGTCAGCCCAAGCCTGATGGAGGTGTAGAAAGGTACTGCAACACCCAACTCTGTTTTAAAAAGCTGGCTTGGATGAGAAAATCGATGGCAAATGCTTATGCTCCCGGTTTGCCTTGACGTTTGAACCCAGTGAACCCACTGGCAATCCTTGGCTTCCTGCCTGGCCCCCCTCGTAGTGCCCGGTGCACCTGTTCATCTCAGCCCTTTTTCAGCCCATGAGTTGATTTTCTTAGAAATAACACTCCATTCCGTGCAGTTCAAAGACCTAAACTTATAATACCAGCCCCACGTTGTGTGCCTTCCCCTGGCACTTTGCTCGTTTGTTATTCACTCGTTCCAAATGCAATACGAAAGTATTTGCAGATACTGTGAGGGAAAATTCCTTGTGTCCAAGAGTTGATTGCCTACCCTGGCTGTTGCTGCTGGTACAACAATAATTCCAAGTACTGCTCTTACGTGTGCAGCTCAGATAGACAACCCCCACTCCCTACCGACCGCTCTTCAGCCGAGCTGCGTGTATATGCGTTTTGGACGGTCAACGCGATACGTCTTGATTGTATAATATTGTTGAGACATCTGTTTGTTCATTTACCTGCCTCCCTAAAGCTCCACCAACGGAGAGCTTGTTTGTAGACTCTCTGGCATGTCGCCCACATAAGGGTTTTGGTCCCACAGTTTTCTCCGCATTCTACACATATTGTGTTTGCCGTTTAAATTGCCACTGCTGGAAACCCGGTAGTGGCAATTTAAACGGCAAACACAATATGTGTAGAATGCGGAGAAAACTGTGGGACCAAAACCCTTATGTGGGCGACATGCCAGAGAGTCTACAAACAAGCTCTTCTACACACAGGTTTTGGCTGGAGCGCACAAGCAGGACAGCGGTTCGGCCACGACTTTCTTCCCCGGTCGGAAGCACTTGACCGATGCTAGCCAGCCTTTACTTATCTTAGTGTATTCAACCTGTTCATCTTCACTTCCTACAACTGGCTGCTCTAGGCGGTTTTATATCACGTGGTTAGACGCCCGCTTCAGGTACTCCAAAGCGTTCGGCAATAGCTGCAACTTTATCGTGGTAGCTGCTCCCGTCTGGTAATTTGCACTTCTGAAGCAGTGTCCGTATTTTTTGGCAGCGCACGTAGTGAAAGAACCTCACATTCATACTCTCAGCACCATAATACCCCTGCCAAATCATCGAGAAGCTGCTCTCAGGGGGCAGCACATTGCAATCCTCTCGCCATAAGAAAGTCCTTCATTCCAGGAAGTTATGCGAGGTATTTTTCTGCATATGCTTTTGCACGCGAAGGTACACTTGTCGTACGCTACATATTTAGATATGCTGGGAGATAACGTTCCGTGGTGTTGTGGGCTTTTAGGGTGCCGCCCACTAGACACAAACTGGCAGATGCAGACTGGTGAAAAGTAGCAGAGATGTCGATCCTTATCACTGTGCAGGACAGCAGCTCCCGAGATACGTTCCAGGGACACCGCGAAGTCTCAAAAAAGCCGCGAGAATGTGTTCGGTGTAACTACTATGCAATTAAGCGAGGGCGCTAATAGTAATGGCCAAAAGGCCTTTTTGTGCTTGTCTACTGGGCTGTCTTGCATTCTGAATTGCGGCAGCAACTACCTCAACACCTCATGCATTATCTACTTAAGAAAGTGTGAAACCAGTTTCCCAAATGGAAAAAAGAACGGTATTACAAGGGACTGCAGGCACGCTGCAGGACACAACAGACAAGCGGGTGCAATCCATCGTGGTGGGCGTATGCAAAGATTATTCCTCTCGGACAATTTTGGGGGAAACTCAACTCAGACAACTCCCTAGAGGGCAGAGGAAGTGGGTTCCCTGCAGGAATGTGACCTGCTAGCTGGAAGTCCCTTGGTACCTCATACATGTATGAACGGGTCCTTCTGTACTAGGTAGCAAGGAACTTCCGGCTTGCAGGGCACATTCGTGTAGTACACCGCAACGAACTTACCTCTGGCGAAGCCCCACGTGTTGTCCCGTGGTGTAGAGAACCCACATAACTCTAAGAAGGCCGGAAGCAAGAGGATGAAGTGACTGGAAAAAGCAAAGTGTACTTGGCAACCTGCGAGTTTGGGTATAACGCGGTGTTAACGAAGCTGGAGGATGGGAGATGGAGCACCTGCAGCGAAATCAAGCCCATGGATACGATCACGGTGGGGTGTATGCCTCTGAAGGTACTGGCCGCAAAAGTACTTGATTGTTTGCAGGAACTGCCAGTTAGTTAATCATTCGTTTTCTCCGGGGCATCCGTGTACATCCCGATGCCAGACACAAGACAACGTTTCACTTTAGTACTCATGAATTAAAATGCTAACACATATTGATTTGGCGTACTTGTACATTCCAAAACTGCGGGGCTGAATTTATTACGGTTTGTTTGTCTATCGATTGGGGCTTGATGGCTATCGAAATGGAAGCTGTTCACGTTACAGGACCACGTTAGGATCTGCCGCTAACGTTAAAGGCACTCTGAGCCTGAAACTTTAGCGGCAGATCCTAACGTGGTACTGTGACGTGGTGCCTTTCACGACCTATGGTAAGGTTGCTGAGCCGGACTCCAGCAGGAAAAGGTACTGCAGCAGCAACAAAAGAAACGGCCAAGCATAGGAAGAGCGCGTGCCTGGCCAAAAAGGGCCAGACAAACCGAGGAAGAGACAGGCGGTGGAAAGCGGGGCCGCCACCGAAAACGCAAAAATACCAAAATAACAGAACAATGAGAGAGGCAACTGCGCATTGTGCATTGATAAACAGCCTGCACGCAAGTAGAAGTACTCGTACCAACTGCATTCAGAGCCTGTACCAGTGGCGGTCCCTTCCAGGCAGCCGGAATAGGGATCTCAATTAGGCGCTTTGGGCTAGCTTCCAGAAGCAGACGAGCACTATTGGCTGTCACGAGCTTCAGGACAGCAGGTAATGACCGAAATTTATTTTCTCAGTGCACTCAGCGTTCCAAGAACGGGGATTTTCGGTTTCTGGCGGTTAAGCGCTAGATGCCCGTGACGCCGCGGACAAATTTAGCCTACAATAGTAGATGTTGCCTGAACATAAGAAAAATTGCTACGCCTCGTGCACTGTTTGATAAGTTGGTGGAAGGAGGGTTTTTTCTTTTTCTGGTTTTGGGGTGTTGCTAGTGATTCAAGTGGCACAGACATTTCTCCGTGCTTCCGAAGGCCGCATGGAGACATTGTCAGTGGAATGCGGCGCCACCAGTGTGGTGCAATAACATATTCACAGTTACGGTTTAAATGGCTCGTTGGGGGGTTGGAGTACAAAGCGTATCTAAGGTATAAACCTCGCTTTCCTTGCTCCGCACAAAACCCACAAGGGCTCGGCTTGATTGGAGCGTGCCGTGCTCGCTGACGGGTACACAAGGGAGGCTGCGGTGGCGCTGTTGGAAACCAAAGATGGATCCAGATAGATCGAGCCTCCAGCGTGAAGGACGTTCATCACTCTTAACGGCTTGAATCATCCTCCTCGTATTGTAGTAGAATCCCTGAAGGAACTGGGTTTCCAGTGTAACCACTTAACCACTGTTCCACCTTCTGCAGACTCATTGAATTCAGGCCCTCGCTCTGTGTCACCGCACGCGCATGCGACAACGCTCCTATTAGAACTTCAGCTCTAGGCGCTCTTAGAACTATCGGCGTCGACGTGCTCTACCTTAGGGCAACTAATGGTGTGTGTACCTTTTAGGATGAAACAAATAACGGGCAAAAGGACTGCCCAATTCGGAGGCGATATGCCGCTCGCTGCGTGTATTCTGTTACCCCAGGTAACGCCCACGCCTGCACCCCGGAGAATGATTTGGTTTTTTAGTGCTCACCGTGAATACCACATTACAAACCCGGCTTACTCGTCGGTGGGAGATAGCTATGATGGATACTTAGGCGAAGCATTCCCACTCATTTCCGATGCCCAGCACGCAACGGCCTCACAATGCGGCTGTTCGTTCGTCCCACTACAGGTCCTCGAATGCGTACTCAAGGCACCCCACGTCGATCGTCTAGGGGACTCTGCACCGCGACTTTATTGGTTCCCGGGGATGCAGGCAAGCCTGATGAGGCCCAGTATGTTATCTGTGCTAAGGGCCATTCTTGGAAAAAGTCTCCGGCATTTTGGTGTCACCTATTTGTGCTGGAGTTTGTGCCAGTTTTACCATTCCAGCCAATACTGTTCGGCTGCTATCGACCGATTTACCAAGAATTAGCCCCAGTTGACTTTGAGTTCCATGAGATGGAGCCGTGTGCCTCCTGAGATAAGACCTTTTCCGAAAAGCTTTACAATCTATCCAGGGAGTCAGAGGGCCTCCCCAGAGTACCGGAGTACCCCACTAGAAGTTGATTTATGTTGTTATCGTGAGTAAATAAGCACAGACCGGCAAAGCTCCTGGTAGATGCAATAAAGCTTTTCACCAAGGTTACGCTGTTTCCTAGCACACTCCTCGAGGTCCACCATGGCTGTCCAATATGAGCCGTTTCCATCCGTCGTCAGAGCTAGGCTCACTTGCAGACAGCACATATACGGCGGAGGGGACCGTTACCTGTAAAGCCATTTTCTTACCGCCCAGGATCCGTCAAAGACAATGGCAAAAGCCACCTGGTTACCAGCTGGGGCGCTCGCCGAGACCAGGCCACGGCTCAGGCGCTATCTCAGTCACATCGCCGGGTGTACCGCCAACATCAATGTCCCTCCCGTTTTGAGACTGCTACCTTGCGGAGAATGCGGAGAAAGGAGTTACGAAGCTCGTGTACTTTTGCTCCCTACTTTTTTACTGTTATCGTACTCCCCACGGTTCGGGATAGGGCTGCTTATAGTGGGCCAGGAGGTGGACCTCACCGCAAACCATGTTTGCATTGTAAAATCACTGCAAAAGCAGGTCATCTTCCTCACCACCATTATGTAAGAAGCTCAAAGCCCGTAGTGTATACAACGTGTAGGGGGCTACTCTGCTGGTATAGAGTTTGGCACTAGAATTTCGCAAACAACTTTACAGGAGCACACTGAAGCATTATAAAGAGGACCATTTATGGAAAACGAACAGGATAAGAACCAATCAAGTTCCGCAACGCAGCTAGCCAGGGTCACCAGTGGTCTGGTGATTGCCAGCCCCAAAGCCCCCCAAACTGTGCGACTCCGTGGGGAGCGCAACGAGCGTAGGAGGAACGCAAGGACAGCCCTTTTCGACTGTGCATTTAGGTCAGTATACGTGGGACCTTACTACGCATTTCCTGGTGATAAGTACTGGTTTTGACAGTTTATAGCGACTATTGTTGAGGTATTCCGGATCCCTGATTTACCCAGTAAGGAACCACTATCTCAAAACGACCGTAGATCTTCCGTCATAGCTTGCATTGTCAGATAACGATGAAAATGTGATTGCTTCCGGCAATGCTTATTCAATCGTTCGTCCACAAATTTTATTTATATCGAGGCCACTGTAAGCAAGAAAATCTTGTCGGAGCCTTAACAGATCCCTTGCTAGAACAACGACCTAGGCTTTTTGGAGCTCATGGCTAACTATTTTAACTCTTGCTCGACATCTCCGCATTAGTCGGTTACATGGTAATAAAGGCCTCTCTTGGGTGTAGCGAGGCGTTGCAGCGTGCGTTTGGCGCCTCAATGGTGGCAACTAAACGATGCTAACTCTCTACTGGCAGCTTGCTGTCAAGAATAGTGCGGTCCACTTTAGAGCTGCCTACTGGACTGCGAACGCACCAAACTAGATTTTAAATTATTTGAATAATGCCTGTCGTTCAAAGCCAGTGCTGCCTTCGGAGGCCTCTGCAGTAAGGTTCTCTCATTGACAGGAGAGTAAGAGCCAACTTTTTCGTCGTTGCAAGTAGGTATCAAAATGGCAAGTATGCATATCCCTGACACGGAAGCGCGTGTTTTAGGGATTTGCCCTCTGGTAGACCCCTTGGTGAGCGTTCAAACCACTGTCTGCCGTTTGGAATGAATTGGACGCTCACCAAGCTGGTCACTGCCTGCCGTTTGGAATGAAAAGCTTGTACTCTGGAGGCAGCTCGTCTTCGGCGTAGAGTTTGTCAGAGAAGAATATTCTTCGGACACGGCAGTTGGCATGCAGTTGCATCTTGATGCATTCCACGAAATTTGTCCCATATGCCCTACGTGTAAAGTCTGCCAGGTTAAACTGCACCTGATTCCACCCTTCGTCTAGTCGCAGCGGCATTGTACACACAAAGGGCTGAACCCTTGTTGCACTCTGTACACAAAAATCCACAGCTACCGTCGTTCGAACTATGCCTCAACTATTGCCAGAGTGTTGATGCCCTGGCTGTTCGTAGTTGCTTAGCTGAGACTCCTGCGGTAATTGCAATTGGCTGCTATCAGGTGATACATGAGTTCAAAATTCAATGCTTGGGTGCCGAGACTCACTTGGTAGTTTGATGCCCGAAACCGTCTGCGAACATTTTGATCGTCAAGAACCTGTACTTCAAACGTAAAATATTTTTTCATCTGAGGCATAAAGACGCCCAACGGTCAGTCACTGATTAAGCGTAATTGCTTTAGTGGAAGCTGCCCTTCTCCTACCATGCCATTTTTTCTATAGAAAATCATAGCCACAGTAGGTTTTTAGAGTCCATACGGATAACAAGAAGGCTCCTGACGTGCCATTTTCCGCTAGGCAATCCGACTGTCGGATTCAGAGTATATCTCTTCCGCTCAAACAAGCTGGATTTCATTGCAATTGTTAGGCTACCGGCTTGCATTGATTTACAGGAAGTTTATCCCAAATTGTTGCAAAGGTGAATGGCCTAAAATCTACCATTAAAACAACACTGGCTCACATTTTTGACAATCATTACAAGAATAGGCAGCTTGATTCCCAGTGACATCCTGTTCAACGGACACGTTATATAGGTCGTTGACACATTTGCCCCGAGAATTTCAATTACGAAAGACTGAATTTCTTCATCGGTCACCCTCTTAATGTGGCCATTTTGGACAGCTTTGTCCCACAGTTGCAGGGGCTGAGACCTGAAAAAGAAGCAGTCGTTAAAATAGGGGTCACTACATGTTGGCATTTGAGAAGCTGCTTTAATTAAGGCTCATATGCGCATCTGCCTTTGACACTTAACAGCAGACGGTCCTTTCCAGCTAGTACAGATGCGTGCCACTTGTGTGATCCGTAGCCTTCCGGATTCTCAAAGTTCGCAAGTAGAATAAACCCCACTAAAACTGCTGACTTTTATTTCTTAAAGTTGCAGCAGCTCTCGAAAACGCAGGGCCTTGATGACAGCGTCTTTACTCGGTTGAACCGAATTATCACTGCCAATTCTTCGTTTGGGTGTACTTCTAAAATTACTGCAATATTTACTTCTCATGCTAGCTACTTATTCCGACTAATTCATTCAACTCTACTTCCGATAATGAAGAAATGTTGTGGAGACATCTGCATAGTGGAATTGCCTAGAAGGACCCGATGCTATACAGAATGGATATGAATCCCGACTGTAACGCGTTGGCGAACATCTTCTGGAAAGCGCCTCTTCAATGCACAATAGTCTGGCCTTTCAACAAGACTGCAACTCTGCAAGACCCTTCTTCTAAACTGGTCAAGGCCCTGCAGAGTGCCTTCATGAAGGTGTCCTGGGAAAGCCAGCATCCGACGTGGTGACCTTTTGGGGAATACGCAGCTTCGGTTGAAGCTGAAGTTTCTAAGGCACGTTGAGCTGCTGAAGAAACAACAGCGCCCACGAAGTTACCACGAAGGACGTCCTGTCCCCCATCAATACAAGAAACCAGGTGTCTACGGCTTGCAGGGTAACGCCTAGACCTTGCTCACAAGCAACGGAAAAAATGTGCCACTTGCATGGGCTCGTTTTAAGGATTTTCCTTTTCCTTTAAGTCGGATCGTTTACCGTCTTCTTGTATGAAACATGGGGCTGCCCGCCAGATGCATGCACTGGCTATGGGGCTAGAAGCCAGATGCATGCAATCAACGGCCACTGAAGCATAAAAGGCATGTGCCTTCCATGCGGCCAGTAAGTATTCTTTGCTCCGAACTTTTATGTTGCAAGAACATATATTTATGTACTGCTACTGGAGGAGTAGGATGCTCACCGTTGCGAACAATTATGGGTTGACCCGCTACTGGTGTGTACCCAGTGGAGAACAAGGCTCCGTCTCACCAGTGATAGTAAGAGTTCCCGATTTTCGCTGGTCAGTGTTAAATTAAGTATTTTATTTGTCCTCGAAGTAAATGTGTTTCGCTGTAGCAACACACAATAGTCCTCTTGCATGCATAATATGAATTCACGGGCACCTTCGGTACGGTTCAGAGCAGCATGATTGCCCGTACAAAATGGTGTTCTTATCGACTCCACCCGGGCAAAGACTGTGTAGTTTGAGTAGATGCCAGCATGATGCGTCTGAGCGCTGGAAAATATTGAATGTTTTGATGAAAATTGTGCAGGCCTTTTTAACCCTTTTTTGCGTTGTCTTGAAAGGAAGTCGCTATATGACATCATCGCAAACGTGATTATTGAGCAATCGCCTCACCAAGCTAAGGGGGATCGTGCCAAAAAGCATTGCAAGAGGAGCAAAAACACTCCCATACTTGCTTACGTGTTCTGCAGACTCCTGATACCAACAGGGAATAGCCTGGTGATTTATGATAAGAGAGCGTGCTAACAGTTTCACGGGCATCTCCTAGGGATCGAAAGACAACTGCTGTGAAATTTCAACATATGGTTCCTGCAAACACTTTGAAAATCACTCAACAACAATTCGGAGGGAGGATCTTTGCGCATTACTCTTGCTTTCCGCTGGTACTTAAACCTGATCATGGCGCCAGTTCTGAGTAAGTATCTACCTACATATATGTATGTATAGAAGGCATATTACAGAAAGACTATTGCAACATCAAATTAGCATGGTTCTCGGTTTAATAACAAGCAACACTAGTGAATGCGATACAGTTACCGGTGTTGCGGAGCATATTCTGGATGTCCCTAGTTCTTATCCTGGTCCCCACAATTTTACCCAAGGTACGATGCGTCATCGTCACCGCCTGCTCGAGATGTAAATACTGATACTGTCTTTTGAATATTCTGTTAAGATATACCACTTAATCGCCACGAGAAACTAGGGAAGGTCTGTCGGAGGTATATACTTGCGAGCAGAACGCACTGACCCGGACTTGCTGCCTCTTGATCCAAGGAGTCAGCTGCTGCTGGTCTGGGATTGCATGTGCGACTGGATCAAAGAACAGCTCCAGCAAGGCAACGGAGTAACTGCAAAAGGTTTCGGTAAGTTTTCATTTCTAGTGGCAACTGCCGCCTAGTAAAAAATCTCACAAACACCGTGAAGACGTGATCACTGGAGCAAGAAGCAACAACCTAGTGGTTCTCAACTGCGTTACACATCATTCACCTAAATACTTAGGGAATACATGTGTGGTACGGAGTCTGAAGTCCTCATCTAGCGACTGGCTGGAAGAGTAGTGCTGAACTTGCCATTCAGGCTCCTTTACTTTTGAGAGAGCTGTGCATCAACTACCACCATCCATACCTGAGCTAAACCACGTTGGAAAGGAAGCAGAAACTGTGGAGCCTCGTTTCGTAATGGCTGCTGAGCTTGCGGCAGAGGTACACAGACAGCCGACTACCAATATGCTGGAGAAAAATCACAACAAAGGCTCTATTTTTCAGACAAAGAACATGAAGTGAGACCTATAGAATGAGGGTGGAAAGCTGCAATGTTTGGCAAGCCAATTCGTCTAGATTCTGAATCGTATCTACCCGCTTGACAAACTGTGTAGTTCGTTAAAAGGACAATACATTTAAGCAGAGTACTACTCATATTCAAATACATGCATATACAGTTACAAATCCCAAAAGTTAATGAATGCGTCGGCGTACTACCTGCGTATCTGTATTACTGCCGGTACTGAGTGTTTTGAAAGGTTCTTGAATCCAGTTCCCATTGGAGCGGCATGCTATTTAGAGACGGCCGTGGTGGCATCGGCATTGCGCGCATTCTTCTCTGCCATTCCCCAGTTAAGTACGCAAAAAAGCAAAACCATTCTTTGTGGTGGCTTTTCATCGCCATTCTCGTACGATGATATGTCATCTGAGAAGAGCATGCAGCTAGGCGCTTTGGCACTGCTAGCTACGAAGGGGAGCAGATACTGTACCAGGCTCTGTCTTAGCTTTCAGTTAATTTAATTCATGCAGAGTTTTTAGTTGAATATTCTAGAAATCAGCCAGTAGTATGCGCGTTTTTTTGGTTGCAGTTGGCAACAACTATGACTTGGCCCTTGACTTTAAATTCTGTAGAGTAAGGATTGCGAATAAGAAGATGTCATGCAGTTTCACCGCCTCGCTGAAGCAAATGGCGCAGGTAAATTTATATGAAGGATATCAGTGCACGGTAAAAACTCCATATGCATATCTACTGTTGGTGAGATTCTGCGGCACCCCCACACAACCGTGCGGTAGGCACGGTGTCTAACTAAACAAGAAGTAGAATACAGTGGGACTTCGTTTGGCCGTTTCGTGCTGTGGCAGGCTGCCCTTAATTCTAAAAGGGAAAACGGGCCTATTCCCGTGAAAAACAACTGGAGTCGTTGCACCAAAGACAGTGCAATGGCATCGTTCTTGAGGCACCAAAAAGAGGAAGAAGGACTACTCCCGGCATCGACGACACTACCTGTATCCCAGAGAATAGAGCAGATGAAATTACAGCAGGTGGACAACTTGAGCGTTGTCACCTCTGCGACTGTTTCTAAAGGCCACATTTAGGCCTTTGGGCTGGATATTCGTACCTGGCCCATGGATAGCAGCTACCGTCAGTCTGTGCACCCTTCCAACATGCACATGTAATCTAACTGGAATTCGGCGTGCGCTTGGTTTCAACATCTCTTCTAAAGTTTCCACTGGAAAACAACTATGAAGCAGCACCCAAGATGCTTATTGCATTTCCTCTACAAGCTACTAGCCTCTTCGGGCCATGGCGCTGCACTGCGGCCCTGCGTCCATTACTTCACACGCCAGGCTCGTTAGTCTTTGCTCATTGCCCATTTACCCGTATTGATCCCATGATACCATTCAACACTGCGAGAACTGTTGTCAGCGACCAATGCGTGTTGGCCCAACTTCTGTCCTGTACTCATCCTCACTAAGGCGTGCCAGTCCTGACATGCCAACGCCGCATGCATGCGTGTGGTTGCACATATTGCGCGGTCAAGGCAGTGGCAGATGGATTCATTATGAACTATTATCCGATTGCCACTCAGCACCCTTTCCATGCCTTTCAGAACCGAGCAAGCACACAACCACCTTTGGCACACCTTTTCCCTCAAATATAGGGGCTCCGTGCAACCCTTGAGGTGTTATTCAAAGGGATCTTTTGCCAGTGATTCAGGAGGCCAGCCGCTTTGTCGCCAGAAGCCTTATCAGATAACTGACACAGTCTCCAGTACCCGCACTCCCAAGACACTACTGATTAGACGCGGTAGAGGAGGCAATGGGAGCGAATCACGGCATCATGCCTCACGGTAGACTGACGAAGTTCTGACCGTCCCTTTAATCACCGTTGGGCATGATTAAACCCTTGCTGTAAAAGTATGTAAAGGCAAAGAACCATAAGAGGCTAGCTTTTGGACTGCAAGCATTTGTCGGTCGTTGTTGGCAGCAGCTCTGCACTTCGTCGTAATCCTCAAGATCTTCCTCTCTTGGGAAACTGTTTCCGAGTTCTTGCATCGCAAAACGTGCAAAACCCGTTTATATCGTTGACAGCAGCTGGCTATCCTTGTTGTTTTTCGTGAAGAGCGGTGTTTGTACGACAAGCAAACGTTCGCCTAGCTTTTAGCGCGTAGAGTATCCTTAAAACACAGTAATGTCTCCTGGCGGCAGCATGCACACCCACCAGAGTCATCCATTGCCTTCATTGGACTCCATGGCGAAAACTAGCCCAAAGTAGAATTAGAGCCTCATGGTAATGAGGCTCATGGTAATGGGTCTTCAATTAATGGAGCCCGCGTGCAATGTTCATATGTTTAGTAATCCTCGTACCTCGCCTGCCACCGGCGACGCGTTATCGTAGAGACTAGCCCAATGAGGAGATTGGTAGACTGCACATTTCTAACGTCTCTGCATGTCTTAGACCCACTGTATACTCTTTACCGAATAGCACTAGCTGCTTCTGACAGCGTGCACATGCGCACAGTTGGCTCGTGGCGGATCTGCAGGTGCGGCTGTCAATACTGTTGGCCCCATATCTGCGCCCCAAGTATTGCGGGTACCATGCCTACTCCCCATTGGCTTCGTTTGCTTCACAGGCAACGCTGCTCAAAGCTGTTAATATCCAGATCCCGTCGAGTGCATGCAATTTCGAAGCGTACATCCATAGATACTGCAAAAGGAACATTCCCTCTTTTCATTGCTCTGAACCACTAAGCATAACCTTAGTCTTGGCTTTCAAGGTGTTGAGCACGTCCGATGCTGCGCACTGTGCTCCCGCTCTGCTATGAGTTGGCGATGTGAGTGCCTCTACTGCTTAAACAGCCAAAGGCTCCGTACATATGTAGCTTCCCAAACCTTTTTCATTCCAGCTAATACGGTTAAATTGCCTTTCCCCCTTCCTTCCCGGCTCCAAGCACTTCTTCATCTTGGCAGCTATCACCCCCTTATCCCGAAGGTCTTGCTCCAAAGAGTAGCCAGCTCAGGGCTGCCTCTAGTTGGGTTAACCATGGTGGGATCTATCGATATAAAGGCTCCAAATCCACCCTTAGTGTTCCTTCAGGCCTCTGAATTGTCCGAGGATTTGTACTGAAGCGGGCTGTGGAGAAGAACCGTCTTCGCCACATCAATATTCTCCAAGAAGATTCGGCCAACAACCTCCAAGCAGTAGATAAAACAGATAGACAGAAGTGTGTGGAGAAATGGCTTGTCGCTGAAGATCAATCGAAAGGACAAGACTGTCCTATCCAAACCAGGGAGTTGGAAACTACAAAAACCAGCACACAGAGCATACAATTGACAATACTTCTAAAGTTGCTCACGAATTCCTAGAGCCGTTGCCTGCAGCTCTTTAAGGAGCTCAAGGGGATGATCCACACTTCACCGAAGAGGATGTGCGTGCTCAGCTGCTAAACGGCAACCTTATATCTGCAGCAGGGCCAGATGGGATAGGGTTATAGGTGTGCAAGCGGTTCGAAGAAGTGCTTGTTCCAGCGATGCCTGCGATCTACAGCTTGCTCCCAACATCGAATAGTGTCAGCAAGGGCGGGTGAGAGCGCGATTGTGTTGGTACCTAAGGGAGGAGATCCGAACGCTGTAAAGATCTGGCGACCCATCAGTCTACGGGACTGCATCTACAAACTCTACGCAGCACTGTGGGCCAACAGGATCACCGACTGGGCAATGAAGTCAAGAGTCGCCTCCAGGTAGCATAAAGGTTTCATGCCAGTGAATGGGTGCCAAGAGCATCTCTTTCTTGCTCTCAACCCGCAGTAGCAAGAAGTCACATTCCATGGCCTACTACGACTTGAAGAACGCCTTTGGGTCAATTCGCCACAAGCTCATACACACTGTTCTGCAGGCTCAATGCCTTCCAAAGCACGCCCAGGAAACCACCAGAAATCTCTGCCAAGGAGCGAGTTTCTGTATCTCGAAGAAGGAAGGGTGCTCAGGCAGAATACTGAATAAGAGGGGACCCCCAAAAGGCTTTCCTCCTATACCGAACCTGTCAATCTAGCCATTGAGCCACTGTTGCAAAGGCTGGCAGCATCCAATGATAGCCTTGAACTACATACAACACAAGGAAACCTTCAGTGAAGGTATCTCATATGGCGTATGCAGATGACTTGAATACTGTCGTCAATAGCTGTGCGGCCATCAACGTCCTTCATCAGGGGGCGAAGGGCTTCTTTCAATGGAGAGGTCTAGAGGCCAGTCCGTCCAAGTGAGCTAGAAAGGGATTGAAGGTGTGTAAGACCAGGCTGCAACCAGATCGAGGAGAACTCAAGCTGTATAATGAGGCCTCGCCGGCGGTGAAGCTCGAGGAGGCGTACAAGTACGTTGGAATCAAGGACTCCCTAGAGATCTCAGTGCATCAGGGAAAAACCCTTCGCGTCATGAGCAAGGCTAAGAAGGACATTACCAAGATGTTCAGGACTGCATTACTCCCTTGGCAGAAGTTGAGTGTGGTGCTCATTTGTGTGATATCTCGGTTTGACTACAATCTCAGACACTGCAACCCATACAAACAGCATCTGGTCTCCTTCGGTTGTCGTATCCGTGCCGCTCTGAAGGGTACCCTCATGGTGTCGAAGGGTACGGCATCAGAGGTGTTCCACTAGCCCACCTCAAATGGAGCGCTGAGATGTACCTCATTGCAGACGATCGCAACAGCAACGCATATAGGACATGCCATCCAGATACGCAACAGGAAGGACAGCATGGTTCAAGCCGGTGCACAAGGGCATTTTCTGGAGGCCACCCAGCGGGTGTTCATGCACACACCCGATAGAGAAACTAGCAACCGCGAAAAAATTCTTGCCTACGTTAACAACCAATATCTTGGATGTCTCAAGGAGCGAAACAAGAAGGTGCATATTAGCTTACATTTGGCGCTCCCAAGAAGCATAACGACGTGCAAAACGAGAATCGAGACTGGGAGTAATGGTAATTATCTGGTAACGAAAGCAGATGGACCCGACATAGACAATCAGAATATCGTCAAAAGTATCAACAAGTACATGGCAGGGTGGCAGCGCGATGTGCTGAAGAAGAAGATAGACCAAGGAAAGTCGGCGGCCTACAAGACAGCAACTAGCAACAATTTACTGAGCGGTCCGACTCGTCTGATGCAGAAGCTTGAGAGCACGCTCTGCGCAACTTCCTACGCGAGTATCCCTAAGAAGGATCAAAGCCTCAAAGGTATCATGCTGCCGGCACTGCATAGGTGACCGTGAAACCCTTGCGCATGCGCTTCGTCACTGTCTGTGCACACGGCCTTGACAGCAACAAACAAAACTCAGACATGACAAGGTTATGGAGAGAATCACAGCAGCAATCGAGAACAGTGCGGTGAGTAAGGGTACAACTCGACAGGCTGACAGCGGTCCGACATACATGGATACCGTATTAAGGCCTGACATCCTTTTCAGAGACAATAAGCGCAAGCTTATAGCAGTAGCTGATGATGCTATTGCATGCGACGATTACAAGGAGAATTTATTTGAAGCGGCTCGTCTAAACAAATGAGCGAAATATAAGGGCATCAAGGAACATAATGAACACAGTGGATACCGTGTGTCATTGTAGTGGCATTAGTATGTGGGTTCATCGGTTGTATTGCACAAGAGAACAGAGAAGTGCCTACACAAAAACGTGGGATCATCGAACGCGGAGTGTGGGACATCCAACGCTAATTTAGCACTGATTGGTTCAGATACAGGTACCAAACATGTGGTTTTCACATAGCAGAAAACGCCACGAGGAAACAGAGGACAGAAGGAGGGGTCGTTGTCGTGCACACACATCTTAAGCTGCATGATACACTGGTAGACAAATAAGAAACAGGCAGTAGCACACTCTGTAGCAACAAGGAAATTTCCGGACTCGTGAAGACGGTTGGCTCCATCTCTGGGCGTGCCGTAGGGGTTGGTGTTCCCTCGCACCCACTTTTAAACTCATTTTTCGGGGTAGAAGTTCACAGCTCCGAAGCCGAGTTTTCAAATTTTCGGAGAAGATAAGCGTGATTTTCTATTGTGTATGGGGCTATGCATTAATACTCTGGTTGTTGCTAAAGTAGTACAGAACTGTTCGGGCACAAGTGTACCTGCGCCGTCGCTGTTGGGCCTGGTAGTCTGCTGGAGAGCACGCGGAGGCTTCAGCGAGCAACTTTCCTACAATTCAGCGCTACATTGGCTGCTTTTGCCACGAAAGCGCCGCGTATATTGGAACTGTTGTTACGTTTCCTCCTGCCAGCACGGCAGGCGCCGAGGAATCCCAGGGAGCACCACGACGGCATAGGTGTAGTGCGGAGAGGGGCGTACGCAACGTAAAAAACAAGGCTGAATACAACTTCACAGGGTGCAAGCCCCTTCAAGAATTCTCCCGTGGAATGCTCACGTCCACTCCATGTCGTCGATCTCATGACAACCCGATCACTGCGAATCTGCTCGCCAGTGATCTCCATAAACATCACTCTTCTGAAGGTTGGCGCGCCTTCAGTTGTACACGATCAACTTTTTCCTGACTAATGAAACTCCTAGATTTCTCCGAGTCCACGAACGCCTCGCATTGACTCCCAACCACATCTAACCTAAGCAATGCGGTAGTGCCCACACCGCACCATACTCCACGCCTATGAAACTCTGCGGCCTCACCAGCCTTTCGCCACTATGGCGTCATTACACCCTCGTCAGTCGCGTTAGCGGGTTCTCCCGCCCCTTCTGTGCCCCTTTCGCAGAACTCCTGTTCTGCTTGCTGCATCCCCTCGACTTCGTCCCTAATGGACTCTACATCAGGCTGCACCCCTATCCTCTGTGGGGCCTGCTCATAGTCAACAGCCTCTGCCTGTGCGGATCTGCTCGCACGCTTCAGCGTCTTTCCCCACCTCGGGGAAACTGGAATGGCATGAAGTTCTGGCACCCCTCCGCACAGAACCCCTATATACTCATATGCATAACTTACGTCGGGCCTCTGCACCCGCGTACTCTGTACTAACGGATTCCCCGCCGTTGCCTTCTTGACGGTCAATTTCGCTAGCTCGCTGGCTGGCTCACGCCGCCTCTGCTGCCTTCTGTTCAGCCGGTGGTCCGCAGATACTATCGTTGTGGTAAACTTCTGCCGTGGCTCTTCGGTTGTGCTGCGGCTGATTCTTGTTATGCATTCCACTATAGAGAAGAGGTCACGGGGTTGGAACGGAACAGCCCCCAAATGTAGTGCGCAGCCGTCGTAGGCTGTGCCTACTTATTTCATCTCGTAGTTCCGGGCTTCCTAAGTACAACCTCTAACTACCAACATCCCCAGAGGTCTATGCTGCAAGTACCAAATCATTTTAGAGTCCCTGTTATTAACAAGGCAGGTTCATAGAATAAAAGAACTGTGTTCCGAAATCACCCCGGTGATGTCTGGGTGCCCAACCTACAGGATGACGGGGGGATATCAACGGTGGTGGGACGGTCAGGAGCCGGACCTCGCACTCTACCAAAGTCGTAATTATAGATATAATACACCTATATAGTAATAATTCTATTTCATATCCAGTCAGATCTCTAAAGGAGCTTACCTGGTACTCAAGTAGTGACTAGGTTGTACGCCACACTGCCGATAGTGGCTGCCGGCGGGGGTAATCCTACTAACCTATGGCTCCATCTACAGTACTCGATTCTTAGAACATCTAGCAGTATTAATTCCCTTTCTTAGTTGCTAATGTCATATTCCTTCCATTTATGGTCACTGAGCTACTTGAGATCACACCAGAGCCACATTGTAGTGCCTGTGCACTACAATAGGGGTGACAATTGTCACTGCAGACGATATATGGGAGCAGAGACATTTGGGAAAGTGACGGATTTCCCCTGAGGCCGTCAATACTTTGCTCATGGCTGCCATAAACAGGGACTTGCTTCCATTGGGGCCTTCCGCACGCAGACGTGGCATTGCAGTTCGTGCTGTCCCTTTGTTACCTTGGAGGCGGGGCTCACGACTACGCCAGGGAGCGTAATTGTGTTGTGAGTATTTGTATCAGCAGTTCGAAGGAAGTGTGACGCACTGCGGGTTCCCGAGTAGCAAGGATGGACGGCCACGGAGAACTGGTGACCTTAGAAGAGGGTTGGACCAAACTGCGTCTCCAGGGGATTGAGAAGGTTCAACGGTTCTTGGAGCAGCGGCCCGAGCGAGGACATACAACAAAGCGCGTCTGCGTGGTGTCCAACGAGGACTATGCCGCAATTTACACGTAGGGTGGCAACCGCCTTTCTGGGGCGCTTACGCGCCGCAGTGTACACAGGCCGATTAGTCTCTCATGCTCCGATAGACTGGCACTTCCGAACACCCATTACCAAGTGATCTCGTATGCAGTACACCACTTGCCACGGACCTCACATGCTACTCCGCCTCCGCCTGGCTGTGCGATTTGGCGGAGCGATTGATACAGGATGGTCTACACGATGTGCACACAGCGTTCCCCATACAATTTCTCACAAGACCTGTACCAGCTCTATGGAGACTCAATTGTTCGTTACGTCCACTCTACTGTAAGAGCTCAGCTTCCAAGCATACCTCACAGATGACAACGACATAATTCGTGGCTTGCGCCTTCATTGTTTATTTTCCCAGCAGTCGCAGCTTATCCTGACCCTTCGCTGCGCTGAGTACTCATTGGTTTGGCGTACACAATGAAAGGACATTACGAATTACGGAAGCATGCATGCTGCTGTTCTCGTTTCCCCTTTGTTCAGGTCCTTCCATCGCTGGAAAATCGGAGGGGCTCCGATCTCCTAGAAGAGTTGCTCTGTCGATGGGAGAACCATCGCACCCTGGTGAAGTGGCTACAGAAATTCTTTGCGTACTTGGACCGCTACTATGTCAAGATGTACATGGAGGCACCCCTTGTGAAGAGAGGAATTGCGATTTTCAAAGACCATGTAGGCTGAGGCTGGGCCAACCTCATAAATGTTGTCCTGCTTTGTCCTAAAATGTCCAGTGTGTTTTTGTCAGCTGTCCACTTTGCGGCTGTTTGGAAGCATGCGGGGCCTTTGCAGGTCTTCGAACGAGTGAAGCAACCTGTGTCTGCCGCTATCGACGAGGCGATCCGGCGTCAGCGGGAAGGTACAGTCGTTGCTACGGATGAATCCGCCCTTTCCAGTAGCGCAAGTCATGATGGCAGCAGCAGAACATATTTTGGATTTCCTCCCCAAGTTTTTCGGTCGATAAAAAAGGAAGCACAATGTGTTCTATGTATTGGCTGCAGGAGAGTCCCTTGATGAAGAGAGTGTCGCCCAGCTGGTATGCATGTATATTGGACTTGACCCTGAAGATGAGGGCTTAGGTCTCTATCAGCGTGAGTTGGAGGATTTGCTCCTAGCATCCACCAAGCAGTTTTACGATCGCAAGGCCAGAGAGTGGATTGCGAGCAGCACCTTTGCCGAGTACCTGCAACTTACAGAGGTGAGCATTTTGGATGCGCGTTTGCAAACTACTCCGGCCGCTAAACACCGGTTCATTTGCCTTGACATGCGCCTATCCTGGCTTGCGTAGTATTCGATCCACACTGGCGAATGAATTTGATTGTTGGCCCTTACGAATGCATGCATCTCTGATTTTCGAATTGCAGGCCGCGCTTGAAGCTGAAGCGCGCAGATGCGAGAGGTATCTTCATAGCAGCAGCAGTAGCAAGCTGCTAGGAGTCGTTGTCAAGAGCACGCTGCAGCAACACCAACAGGAACTCCTGGAGAAGGACACTGCTATACCTTTCTTGCTTGCTGGGGAGGGGCGAGCTGAACTACGGCTGGCGCATAGGCTTTTTGCCCTCGTGGATGGAGCGGTTGAGGATTTGGCGAAGCAGTTTAAGATGTACATCTCAGCATGTGGAGAAAAGGTGGGAAGCAAGATCTCGTCGTTTAACAGGCATGCTGGAGAGCCGATCTAGGTGTCCCCGTTCAAGCATTTTAGGTGCTGCTATGTTTGCTCAACGTCATCACAAATTGCTGCAGTTTGCTGCCTTCTGTTTTTCTTAGCTGGTGCAGCAAAGGATTGCCGCAATGCGAGAGGCACAGCAGATGAGGGCTCAAGGTTCGAATAGCAGCAACAGCAACACCGCGATGTCACAACAGCAACAAAGGCAACAGGACATCATATGCGAGCACCGATTTGTGGAGAGCGTGCTAGATCTGCATGACAGGTTCAAGAGTATTACCCTGGACTGCTTCCGCGCCCAGCCGCGGGTGTCCCAAGATGCTTTTGGGCCTTCAACACGACCTACACCTCAGGCCGATTCCTTGTTTCAGAAGGCATTGAAAGAAGGTCCGTACGGTGTTACCACCAGCCAGTCATGCCAGAAAGGGATAGCTGCCTTTTCTGCTCAAGGCAAGATGCCACACCATCATGCGCACTTGCCATGTATGCATTCTCCTGGAGGTTACATTGCGTTTTCCCTCACTGTTTCAGCATTCGAGAGCTTTGTCAACGCGCAGTCCCTGCAACCGCCTTTTGCGCAGTTGCTGGCTTCTTTCTGCGATCGTATCTTGAGAAAGGCAGGAGGTACGGCATCTTGTATATTGCGTATGTGGCATGTTATCGGCGAGCAATCTCGCCGCTTAAAAGTAATTCAGGGTACAAACTGCTTCTCGCGACTACTTCTGTCCTTGTCGCCTGCTCGTCTGAGGCCGTTGAGTTTTGGGAAGCATCATATATATCGGTCTATGGGTTGTTCATTCCATTGCTGTTCTGCATCTTCCATGGATTGTGCACTTCTTTGTTTCAAGACTTTGCTCTCCTTCTGCCAGGCGAGCGAATGGGTGACGAGGAAATTGAAGAATGTCTTATGAAGGTAGTGGAAATATTCAACTACGTGACCGACAAAGACCTTTTCGCTGAGCAGTACAGGTGGGCATTGTGTGGCAACTTTTATGAAGTTTTTCTGTCGGGTGCAGTACGAACATTTTTTGCACTGAGGCAAGAGTCTCATGTGTTAAGTATGGGATGTACTCGACTTAGAGCCCACGTTGCGCGTGTCCCATCTTTTCGCAGAACGCAGTTGGGCCGCCGGCTGTTGCACGAGACATCAGCATCACTTGAATTGGAGCGGCTACTGATAGCAAAACTACGCCTCAAGTGCGGGGCGCACTTTACAGCAAAAGTAGAGGGGATGGTGAACGACTTGCAAGTTGCTGCCGGTCTTATGCGTGCCTTCCAGCAGCAGCAACAAGAAGACCAACTGACGAAACAAGCAGGCCATCGCGATCAAAGCCTGGATGAGTCTGCATCCCGCCTTAAGGATGCATCTGTTCCATCAACCTCTGTGGAAACGGTAATGATTGGCGATGTAGAGTTCTGCGTGCAAGCTCTAAGCACTGCACATTGGCCAACATATCCAGGCAAGCGAATACAGGGCCCTGTAGTTAGCGCAGATATGGCGCATCTCAAGCACAGTGAATATTATACTTTGAGAGTGAGCACGACTTTCCCTGTGGTTTGTGTCTATTGTTTGCAGCGCCTGAGTTGCGGCTTCCTCCAGAATTGGCTCAATGTGTGGGGGCCTTTGAGCAATTTTACGCGTCGCAAACCCAGCACCGGAAGCTAACATGGGTGAATTCTTTAGGTGGGTCAATTGTGCACGAACGGAATGCCCATGACCCATATGCCAAATCATTTTGCCCCTAATTATGGAGCACGCGCAACCAGGGCGCAGTTCACCGCCGATAAGTCTGTGCCTGCTCACGAACGCTCGTAGATCGGTGTTTTTGCTTGTAGGGACTGCCCTCGTCGCTGCGCAGCTTCAAAAGCGGCAAGATCTTATCTGTAATACAATGCAAGCGACCCTTCTGCTAAGATTCAACAGGAAGCAAGATGACGGTAATAATGGTATCAATGGTGGCTGCGCAGATGATCCTGCCCTATCGGTGCAGCAGCTGGTGGAAGACTTGCGTCTTGACGAGCTGACAGTGAAGAAGCTGCTGGGCTCGCTGATGCTTGGCCGCTTCAAAATACTAAAGAAGGTGGGAAGGCGACAGTGACCTAGTTATTGCAGGCCGAAGCAGGTTTACCCTAACTGCATAGCCTGTGGACTTGTCCTGGTTGGCATGCAACAACAGCAGGCAACAGGCTGCTGCCTGGTGTTGTTTCAAGTCTTGGTGGAAGCCATTGGCACGGTGTCCTCGGGCTCTGCTGGTGGAATGCCATATCGCTTGCGTGCAGCGTTGTCGACGCATTTCCGCAGGTTGAGAACGACATGTTTCAGGTTAATGAGAACTTTTCGTGCCTTCATCGAAAGATCAAGCTGCCGACCCCCGTGCAGGAAGAAACACAATGCAGAGGTGAACACAAATGTCGAGAAATTGGGAGTAGCAGGGTTAATCTGTTTTAAGGGCCAGGTGACGGTAGGCTGATGTCACAGCGACGGGTAGGTTTTGTTTATTATCTTGTCGAGTGATTGCATGGCAGAGCATTTGTGCCTCCCTGAGTTTGGCGCAGCTCGTGTTGAGGAGGACAGGTCAATTACCGTTGACGCGGCAATTGTGCGTATTATGAAAACACGGAAGGTAAGTTTCCTTACAAATTAGCTCCCATTACCAGTGTTGCCAGTGACATTTTTCGGTGCAGTGTGTTTGCGCATAACTGTTTGACGAACCACTTAGTTGTTGAATGTTAATTCTGTTTTTCTTTGCTGAACAGAGCTTGTCACACCAGCAGCTAGTAGGAGAGGTCATGGCCCAACTGCATTTCTTCCAGCCGCCCCCGAAGCTTCTGAAGGAGAGAATACAGGACCTGATTGCAAGGGAATTTTTGGAAAGAGACAAGGACAAACCCACACAATACAACTACGTGGCATGACGTGTTCCTAGCTTGGCCACATCGGCATTGCAGTTTCAGAGCTTCTGAGTTACCATTGCGGCATTCATTCCTTACGTATGATGAAACGGTCGGACTTGCATGGAAATTAATGAACTGTGGAGTCACATTATGACCAAACTCCTCTGACGCCTATTTAAACAAACGAGCAGCAGATTTGGGACCGAATGTTTCTAGTTAACCAGCGGGCTACGGCGCTATACGGCGATGTACGATGGTTCTACCATACATGCATAAGGCTTTTAAATGGGCATTAAGCTAAACGCGCCTTGTGAGTAGTGTTGGAGGTGGAACTACAAGGGCCGTCCCTTGTTCCCCAGACCTCAGAAAGGTAGACGGCGGCGTGCCGGTACCTCATTCCAAATGGCACTGCGTCTCGGTTTGCCATCTTGTTAAGGGGCACTGCACGGCAAACCAAGATGGAGGCCCAAGGCACGCGCATAGCTGCGTTGAACCTGTTTGTCTCTGGTGCGCTGCTCCAAGTGGATTCACCGCTTTTTTCTGTATCTTTCAGCAGCTTGTTTCTCATCTTCGAATTTGGTTTCGATGAGCTTCAGCTCTTGGAGTTGCAGTTGAAGCTCTTCCTCTCTGTCTTGCAAAGCCTGTTCGAGGAATTTGATATAGCCTGTGAGGCGCTGCTGCCCATTGACGACCCGAGAAGTGTATACTGACAATTCATGCTGCAGATGGCCCTCCTGCTGAGCCACTTCACGAGAAAGCGTTGATAACTCTTTATACGCGTCATTTTCTAGCTGTTGTAGCAGAGATACTACGTCACCACTGCCAAGCCGAAACTGCATTGCCAGCAGCCGAAATCGGTCCACGAAGGAGGCCACTTCCTGGTTTGCGAAGAAATGGACTTCTCCAGGCAAAGCTGCATACTGTTCGTCTGAAAGTGCGCTTGTTACCACATCTGGCGGCTGTTCTACCACTTTTAGGGGTCTCTCCCTTCGTTTGCGTTCACTCTGCTCGGTCACGCGTAAAAGTTCAAATTCCGCCTGCTGGTCGCTGGCAGTTTTCTTTCCGAAAGCTGTTGCATCGGCGTCCTCCTGCTGCAGGTGTTCCACCTCCAGTGCCTTTTGTTGAGCCTCAAGTTCTTCATCGGAAGGTTGAAATCTGCAAGAGAGCTCTTGGAAAAAAAGTTGCAGGGATTTCAGTAGGGAAGACTGTTCAACCTTTCCAATTTTCTCCATTGCCTTGATTTCAGCTGAGCGGAAAGCCAACGACCGAAGCAGAACGCACAAAAAGAAGCTGAAGCATATGGTCCCTATAAAAAAGAGATAGGGATAGACAAAAGTCCCGGCCATAGCAGCGTCCGCGTGAAAAAGTTGCGAGAGCGGGAAGAAGCCTGTCGTCAGCATAATCGTGGAAACGAAGGAATTCTTGAGGGTTGAGTAGCTCTCCAGTTGGCGCCCGAAGGACAAAAAGCATAAGTAGGAGAAGCCAATGAACACCAGTGTCGTCCCCATGAGGACCTGGATCATCTCCTCCGCCGCAGAAGCCAGAGCGAAGAACATGAGGGTTGCGCGTCTGCGTTTACGCCCAATACGTAGCAACCGAAGGAAGGCAACGGCCAAAATAGCGGCGGCTAGCTGAGCATAGGAGCGCAGTGAGCCAGCTGTTGACCTGACGGCGTCGAAAAACACCCCAGCCGCTGCAGTTCCATCTTCTTCTTGTGTGCCACCGGCTGCAGCAGCTGCTGACGCTGTAGCGAGGTCCTCTGCTAAATTGAATACTTCAAAGTGTGTTGCGGCAAGCGCGTGGTGTGCCCACACCGCGATTGAGCCTGCTAGCACTCCGAATCCAACTAAGTCGAATAAATTGAATAGGTCATCGACGAAGAAAACCCCCAAGCACAAGCCAAGACTATAGTCTTCACGCTCCTGCTCCAAGCTCTTCCTCAACCGGTGGAGCTCCACAAAGAAGGAACAGCCGAAAAACAGGAAGAGCGTAACTGTAGCTACTTGTAAAGCAACGATAGTAACTGTTGTTATGTCCCAGGTGGAGTACGGCTGCAGCTGAGGAATCGCATACATGTCAAGTAGAAAAATCATTTCACGTCAAGTCTTTCTGCACGTGTGTTTGACGCCCGTCGTGGGTGCACAGGGACTCACATTGAAAGCTTCCACGTAGAAATTCGGCGAAATGCTACCTCCTCGATTCCTGGAGAATTTTATGTACGCTTCCGACAGAATGCTCGATTGGTTCTGATTCAGTAGCACAACGTGAAGCGTCAGCTCTGCGACAACATCTCTCAACACGTTCGCCTGCGCAAGTTTTTTCAGGAATTCCTTGAATGTAGAAGCTTCGAAGAGGGGCTGGTATTTGCATTGAAGCGATTCACAAGAAAAACCTAGCTCAACCGGAAAGGATGTCTCCTGGCGGAGATCTAAGATTACACGGACAGAGCGTGTAGTCACGCTGGTGTTCCAGTTGTAGACAACGAGCTGTTCATACGTCTGCCCTGCAGATGAACCAACAGAAACTGGTGAAAATAGCATGCCACTCAGCGCCCAAGGCATGTGCAAGCGCAAATGCGAACAAGCCAAACCTAAATGAGCAATTGGACCTGTGGGAGTAAACACCGACAGCCTGAAGTAATGGGCGATTACCCTACCATTTGGCATCGTCAGCTGTGGGAATGCCTGACCGAACAACGCTGTATTAGAGGGGGGAGCTAAGAAGGCCATTAGTCCTTCATCAGCAACTAGCCAACTATAGAGGTCTCGCGCTGTGCTTATTCCGAACAAGGGCTGAGTGGGAAAGGTAACTGAAGCAGTCACATCGGGAACACCTGCAGACCGGAACGAGCACACAGCAGCTCAAAAAGGCAGGCCATAAACTTGAGAACTTGCTGCAACTCAAACCTCATCTAGGCTCTGCAGAGGTGAGAATTTCACAGGCTGTGAAATTCTCACCTCTGCAGATCCTAATGTCCTGGAAGGTTTCAAATGCAACTGAAGAGCGTCAACAGGCTGCTGTGATGCAGTGAAAAGCTCTTCTGTGTATACCGCACCTAGGGAGGGATCCGCACAAGTAAATGTGATAGGAGCTAGTGGGAATGCCGTACTAGCGACCGCCAGACCCGCCATTTCCCGCATTTCTGCTACATCATCCACCGAGAGCTGCAAAAATGGGCAGGCATTCGGGAGACACCAATGACACTTCCACTATGAAAACATCAGCGGACACGACAAACTTCCGCAAAGCTGTAATGTACGTGTCCGCTTGTTTTTTCACGAGCGGAACTGTCACTGGCATCGCTAGTACGGAATTCCCACTAGCTCCAATCACATTTATTTGCGCGCATCCGTCCGTACGTGCGGTATACACAGAAGAGTTCTTCACTGCGTGTGAGGGTAGTGTGAGGGAAGCTCCATGCATGACTGTAGAGCTGCCTTCACCGCCGAAAAGGAAACGCAGTTTTCCGCTCACTTGAAGGGTAATTGTCCCGATTAGGACTGCAACAAAGGCTAGTACAAATAGTTTTTTCCATGCGTCTTGGTGGTCTTTCTGCATTTGGTGCCTCACCATAAGGTACACCTGAAGGTGGTTGTGCACAGAATACTTGAGCGTGCAGGCTGTGTTGCTTTCGACCTGTGCGTAAAGTATATTTACCTTTCGTGCAACGATAAGACTATTCAGCTAACAGGCATGTAGTCTGGAATACTGTATTGAATGCCAATCATTAAACCAATGAATACCTTGGCGACAGAGGGTGCTGGAGCTTTAGGTATTGTACTCGCCGCAAGGTTGGGCGTGAAATAGCTTTCTTCCTTGCTTGAGAAGTCTGTCGCGTCGAATTCTCTAAAAACGCCGTATGTTCTCGTGTATTCCGCTGCGCCAGATAGATCATTGTCAAACGGAGACCATGAATGGCAGTCTTGGTGATTAACGCTTCAACCCAGTCGTGTAAATCTTCAAATGTGGGAACGCCGGAGCGCAACGGACCTCCACAGCCCAATGCTGTCTTCATACCTTACCCATATTCGCTGGGTCCACATAGAACCCTGTTTCCGCTGTAGGCTGCGCATCATACAGAGTGAGAGGGTCTTTGATGCCAATCGCTTGCCACACCCATGCAGGGTATTGAGGAGGGGCATCGTCGCATTCATCCGAGTGCGAATTCACGCTGTCGCGCCTGTAATAGTCGCTCCCACTTTTCTTACGCCTACGGACGCTCTTTTTTGCCTTTTCCATGGCTTTGAGCTCCTTTGCTTCCCGCAGGTCGTCTTCAAATTCGTCTGCAGCAAGCATCTCTAGCCTTTCCTTCGTCCGGCATCCACACAATGCCTTCCAAAATCCTATCCACAACTTTGCAAGTGCATATCTTAACCATTCGTACCGTGTTCGAAACAGCCCCTGAACAGACGGGACAGTGGGGTGCCGCAAACTTGAACTGGGGATCGTTAGCGGCTTCCGGACGGTCAGTGAATGGGGGCATATACGGGGGCGCTCGTATTACTGTACGCATTGCTTTTCGGACTTAGTGAGAATATTGCCACATTGCATGGAAGGCGACAGTGTAACTTGTCATTATTACAGCGTATTGTTACCTGTTCGTCGAGCTTGTACTTGATGAGGCTCTGATCTATGGACTGCGCACAGAAGTCATACTTTCTCAGAACCATTGCAGTCAGGAATGTGAATCCGAAAACGGAAAAAAGAAGGAAGAGCGGCACGAAAAATATTCCTGCAAGGACGGGATCGACAGAGGCCATAGTGTAAACATCGTAGTTCCCAAGAATTCCGCCCAGCAAAAAAGCCGCCGATGTTGTTAAGCTGAAAATCGCCAAAGGAAAACACAACGTGCAAAAACGATGAGAACCGAGGAACTGGCACAACATTCTTTTCGCATATCGACCACTCAGTTGCAAATTTCGGAACTGGAACTACGGCATTGTGAATAAAAGTTCAGCTACAGGAGGGTAAATTCCATGCACGCGTGGTGAGGACATGCCTTTCGTAGTATCCAGCGAAACTGTCAGCGGAGGCGCCGAATGATATGTTTCCAAATGAGACGAAGATGAGGACTATTGCCAGCATTCCTAAACTGCAAGCGAGAATGTAAAACTTAACTTTGCGAAATGCCATTTGTAGGGCCTTCGTTTCTAGCCCTGCAATGGCAGGAAGTAGCCTAGTTATCAAAATGCACCCTGTCAGTGCTGTAAGAGAACCAAATACAATGGAGGCCTGCTGCACTGCAGCATTGGCAAAAAACAGATTGCCGTAGTCACTGATCAGCTGGAAAAACCCTGCCCCGTTGGTTGCAGTGGGTGCTTCCGAAATGATGTAATATCCATTTTCCCCCAGTGTCGTCTCGATTTTTGGGGCAATAAGCGCAATAATTTGTGCAGCGACAAATGAAGTGAGGAGACAAATTAACACCAAAATATGAAATAAGAGGAACATCGTCCAACCACCTCTAAGCCATGCCTTGAAACCCAACTTTTTCAATTCCGCGTACTCGCACAATAAGTATAGAAGCAGGAATGCCAGCATCAAACCAAGTGAAATATACCGCACCAGAACATCGGACTGCGCCGAGAATGGTATCAGAGACGAGATCCACACCATGGGTCTCTGAAGAGTGCCTGAACACGCAATTTGAACGAGCCAAAATATGCAGGAGTGCAGGCAATCCCATGCCTACATATTGCTCTTCTATGACTGCTTGTGGACCGTACCTGAACTGGTGAAAGCAAATAGGATAGCGCAGTGAGAGAACGTCTCTGTGACCGGGTTAATGGCGAAGAAGTCAACTACAGTGGAAATGGTCCGACGATCGGCAATTACTGGTAAGGGGACAAACCAAGGAGGGTAGCGAGATGCGGCCTGGTTCTGCTGTAGCGCATTCTGAGCTGCTTGTATTGAATCTGAGATAAAACACAGCACGCTGCTTCACCCCATCTAACCCACGCATATCCCAGACTACGTGGAAAATTAAAACGCTTCTATGCGCAGATGCACCTTCGCAAATGACTTGGTAGTGTCCTCCCCTCTGATAAAAGGCCTCCTGTTCCCCAGGGCCAGCGAAAGGGTACGAGTAGGTGAACCTGGACTCTGGTGGGTTGATGAGGGGGTTGTCAGACCGCAGCTTCGCTGTTGCAATCCTTGAAGCAGCACCAGTCGTGGCCATGGGCCAAATTCCTTCATAGCCCAAATCGAACCCATCCACGTCCTCTAGCTCAACCTAGGCAGATGATGGTGCACACAAATAGAGGTCCCCAGAAGCCATATCTGAGCTGCAGCACGAAAATCACGGTTGGGAGCACGATCATGGCTTTGTGCTACTCAGTTGTTCAGAAAAACGTCTTGGGCGTGAAAATAAAATGACAGTTACACCGAAGCCACTTGTTTTCAACAACCAACTCCTCGCTCTTCCATTACAGACCCACATACCTGACGAAATGTTAGTCTAAAGCAATTGCCGACCACTCTTGAGGAGCCAAAACTACTTGTTTCTGACGAGGGCCCGTAAATAAGGGGAATAAAGCCATAAATGAGCCAAGAAGCCACGTCGCCTTTATCCTTCAGCATTAGAATATCGGCTGGGTGGCCGGAGTCTGGTGTCGCTCCTATTGTTGTCGGCGCTTGACCTATTTGTTCAGCTTTAGCCACCGTATAAGTCATAGAGTTGAAATTAGAGAGCGTCGGTACCAACGCGGATTTTATGGGGGACTCAATACCGTCTGCTGCTTCGAATATCTTCGTGATCTCCAGAGCATACGATAGGAAGAGTAGCAGCACACCTACGTAAAACAGAGAAATGATAAGCTGGCCCACAGGTTGCCTTTGCTTTAGGAGTTGCTGTACTTCTTCGACGTTTTTGGCTGATTCCTCAAATCGAATTGGGAAGAGCCTTCTTCTAAACATTTCCCTCCTCATAAGAGGTATTTGCCCTCTAAGTACGTCTCCAAGACTGGAAGCACTTGGATCTTCTAGCAGTAGTCGTTTTTCTAGACACCGGCGCTTCCTGCTCTCTCCCGCCTTAGCTAGAGGTGCCATGTTCTCTGGTGCTGGTATGGGCCCATGACATTGTTTGACTTCCCCTGGAAAAGCAGGTGCTCGGGTGCCTGCCTCCCTTGATTTTAGGGGCTCATTTGCTAGGAGGGAAACCACATCTTGTTCCTCCCCGTGGAAGCCAGCCCACCTTCGCTGTGCCATTGAGTAACGTCCCCAGGGGCTACAGTAACGGACTCCAGCGAGTGCGGAAGCGCGCAAGAAGAAGCACGCGTTGCATGTTGAGGAACTGAAAATTGAGTTACTGCTGGGCTATTTCATTGTTCCTTCACTTCATATCCAACAGCTAGTGCCAGAGACTGCCGGACAGTTCGGCAGTCTCCCTGGGTGTCTGGTTGCTTGGCTCGTGCAGGGGCTCATCAAGAAGGGGCGAATTCTCGAGTGTGGAAACGCATGGGATAACGACGTAAGAGCCACAATTAAAATTCAAGGGTTTTGTCTTGAGGCAGCAACGAACTAGGGAGAGATAATGGTGGCGCTTTTCTGCCGGCTGCCTACAGGGAATCTGCAGCATCCCGTTGTTTCTATGTGGCGGCTGCGCGTGTCTACCGTACTATTCATTCGAACGGCTCAGTGAACAACAGTTACCCTGAATAATCATCTCTGATGCCATGGTGGGATTTACTTTTGACTTTTGTCTAGGAAAAACTGTTTTTGTCCACCGGCCTCCCCCTGTCCGTTGCCGGCTGCGTTCCGACCGGCCCGCGGAGTCCCTGTTCACCAGCAACTCGTGGATTCAGCCCGAAGGGCTGAATCCACGAGTTGCTGTTGAACAGTACTTGAACTCCCGACACTAATTTATATTAAAAAGCATCTTCGTTTGTATGCTTAACAAACAATTTACATAACTACAGCTAAAATTTGTCCATGATTGTAGAGATGAAGTGCTGGGAAATTCGGACAAGCACTGAGCATTTTAATACAAAATTGAAGCCCAAGACGACAAACTCTTACAGTAGAACCGGCATTTATAATTGGAAGAAGCACATCAATCTGCACTTGGCTTTAATGCAATTCTCCTAGCCAGAACAATGATAGTCCCCGTGGTCTCCGCAGTGTGAAGAGTCGTCCACGAATTAGACCGCTGGGTTGTTAGCCTTCCGCTGACCGCTGTAACGACAAATGCAGGGCCCAGAAAAGCAAGGGAGCAACTTCAGAAGAAACTTGACTAGTTACCCTATATGGAAAGTCGCCGTGCCTACCTTCTCTAGTTGCCCATGGACTCAAGAGGGGCAATTGTGCCCTGACTGCACCTGACTGGCCAGTCGACTTTCTCCACACTGACGTTGCGTGCAGTTGCATTCAGCATATTTACATTACCTCATGAGCCTCTACAAACGGAAATGTTTAGCAGTAGCATCGGAGTGTCTATTCCCCTGCCCACTTTGCAGTACCCCATCCGCTTGCAAGTTATATACTTCACAGACCCCTTCCACCTTCAACACAAAAAAATGAAAACTGCACTCGCCTGCAGAGTGATCTGCATTCTTGTACTAGAGCCCCAAATCCAGAAAAGAGCAATTGCAGCAAACTTGTCAAGGCATATGTGCATCACCAAGAAGTCGATACCTCTCTACAGATTTGATGCCACAGATTTTTGCTATTAGCAGCAGTCCCACCCAACGGTTTCGCTTGCTTTCGGCTGGGACTGGACCCTCTGCTCACTTTGCCACCTCCCCAAAAGTAGAGCTGAACTTTGCACCTTAGGAGTTGCCACTGCAGCATCAAATGCGCAAATTTGCAAATCCCGTTGATCCATTAGACTAAAAGTATCAATGCCACACCGTCAACTTCGCTACCGCAATGTGGTTTCGGGGTAAGGGATCCATATATTGGCAGAGAGTCTGTTTGGACCCGTCTAGGAAGCAGGGAGGAGCAAGTCTGCCACTTGTACCACTTTTTGCTGGCAGACTGTGGCCCTTCTTGCACGAGTTGCAGCAAGGAATGCTGCGGTTCAGCAGAGGCCGCCTCCTCATCAGCCACATGCCCAGTGATATGCCCACCTACCGCGAATGGAATGAATTATAGCTGTTCTTCGGGGAACGTTTGCCTCAACGTTTTGACTATCGTTGCTCACGAAGGTCCTCGACTAACATACCTTTTTGCATTACATCGGCGGCCTCAGTTCCCCTAACTCACTGGATAAAGGTCTTCATGTCGTTTTGGATGAATCTACCGATATAGTCCTAACACATCTACCAGGTGCATTCTAGTGCTTGAAGGCCCAGTGTGGCTTTCGGAGTGCCCCGGTGGCCCTAAGTGGCCCACGGAGACCCATGGTGATCCATTGGCGACGAGGGTTGGCCGATCCCAATTGTCCCCGCTGATGTGCAGTGCACGTGATTTTCACGTTGAGCTTTCCCATAATTTTACCCCATAGATTGCCATTTTAGCTTGTATGCAGTAGCAGCGGCAACTGCTGCTGCTTGTGCTGACGTCGTTCAGGCGTCGGTACACCTGCGCGTGCCGGCCGGGGTTCGCTGAACTCCGTCCTCCTACAATGAAGTTTGCCCTTGCCATATTTTACTCTGGTTTCGTATCATGTAAGTTCTACCTGTTGTGTCTTGGTGCCTGTACACCTCCAATGAGGAGCCATGTGAGCAGACAGCCCTTACTTTCGATGCTCGGAGGGGGACTCGCAGCTAGCCAGAGTCTTGCTGGTGATGCTGCTACTGCTCCTGCTACTGCAGAGCATGGGCTTCTGTCTTAAGTTAATTATTAGTTTTGTTTTTTTGCTCATTTGGTTTGTTTTGTCTTTTCCCCTCCCTTACGCACTCTCCATCGCTCAATCACTCTAGTCACACGAATTGAGTGACCCCCGACACCGTTCCCATTACAATCCTTGTAGTTCAAGGCAATTCACCGGCTACACATTTCTTTTTTACTCCTTATATTCTTTGGCTTCCAAAAGGACTAGGTGCACAAGGTGTACATATGCCACAAACTTATTCCAGGGCCAATGTTCATCGTTTAACTCTAAGGCTTACAGCTTTTCACTCGACATCTGTTGGGCACGACCCTCTAACGACACCCCTGAAGGAGTAGGCCGTAAACTCCACTAAAGCCTACTAAAATATGGGGCGTAGGCAATAGTGCTGGCGGCTGCGAAGGCACCCGTTGGTCGTGTGTGTGGGCAGTCGCGCTTTATCTATTTCTCTGCTTTCTCATCGCAAACCACCTCAAACCCACGCTTATCTGCCCACGCACTAGTGTCTGAAGTGTACACATACAACAGTATGCTGCCAAAAGCTCTGCAACACCTCAATCGTCTCTGACCTCATGTCGGAGGGATCCCTTCTTCTTCCTGTGGAGGCTCGAGGAGAGGAGCCCCCAGGTGGAGGGCCTTCACCCCTGCTCAAACGCTTTGTCCCCTCTTTTGGAAATCATTGGCATCTACGCTGGAGTTGGGGATCCCAAGTCAAACAGCAGCAGAAGCAGCAGTTCCTTCGGGGGGGTCTGCTAATAACGGCCAGCAGCTGCAAGGCTGCACTGCCCAGTAGAAGAACCCTGGCTTCCACTAATACAAGCACCATCAATAACAGTGGCAGTGGCATAGAGCTAGGGCTATCCGGGTCCCGGCTTCCAAGCAGAGCCTCATTGACTGCCAGCAGCGGCAGCAACAACAACAGCAGCCACACCAGTGAACAACGCCGCCTACGATCGTTTCCCCTCCCACGGGGAGGCCGACACTTCCTGCCCTCGCTGGATAGTCTCTACTTGATAAGCACTAGCAGTAGGAAAACCAACAACAGCAGCCACAACAGCAGCAGTCAGCAGCACTCAGTTGCTGCAGCAACTTGCTCCACGCCTTCTTCAGAACCCTCGTCACCTTGCCTGCAGGCCGAAGGGAACCAGCAGCACGAGGAAGTAAAGCAACAGCAGGAGCGAACACAACAACATCACGAAGGGCCTGATGAGCACCCAGGCAGCTTCCTCACCTTTCCTGCTGCTGCTACTGCTGCACCCTTGCAGCCAACCCAGACACCTGCAGGAGGGCCATACGGTCTACCTATTTCAGCTGCAGAGTATTTAATTGGTGTCAGCAACAGGGGCAACAGCGAGAGCAGCCCGCCGGACCTGCCGCCGGAGGCACTTACAGCAGCTGCAAGAGCGATGAGATGTGCCCCGGAAGAAGTTCGCCTGGCCCGCGCTCGGCTTCAGGAGAAGCAACTGAGACAGCAGCAGCAGCAGGAACGGTTGCAGCAACGTGTAAAGGGTTCTCAGCAGCAGCGGCGATCAGTTAACACCTTACCTGCACGTCCCCAGCTACTCCGTAAGGGAGCATACATGTGGACACTAAACGGATAGGGGAGAGCGTATCGGATGCAGAACTCTTACGGTTGAGGAGAAGTGGCACACTGCGGAAAGAGCACTACGAATAGAGAGCAGCAGGACTTTTGAATGGCTGTTTAGTCATTTGTCTCTGCGCACGCATATCGTTGTCCCCTCAACTGTGCTGCTGTCAGGTCTTGTCCTCTCTGGGCTTCGTGTAGTCCTGTCTCCATATTCCTTTAATTCAGTTATCTCACAGCTTAATTAGGTCTATATAAGTGATGTCATGCATTGTTTAAAAGTTTTCAGGACGCCGTTCATGCAGTAATATCTCTGCAGAGAGTGTCTTTTGTCGCTCTCTATGCCTCTGTGTACCTGCTGAACAGAAAAAAGTACCCGGAAGTGCCGACTGGACGAGGGGTCTTACTACACCTTCAAGTCAGCAAAGGCAAGGCTTTAGGGTCTGGGGCATGGGATTTAAGGGCTGCAGTTCAGGCGTTGCCTCCGGGATCAAATCTTTTGGTGAAGAGACAGGAACAGCCTAACTGGGCCTTCACGAAGCCAGAATCCTGCTGCGCATCACTCTGTGGAGCATATGCTTTAGATTTTAGATTTCAGGGTTTAAGTCATATGTATGGTGTATGGATTAGGGTGCAGGTTTTAGGGTGTTTGGTGTGCGCAGGTTAATGGGGTTACAGTGGAGTTGAAAAACAGAGGAGAGGTTGCCGCGTCGATTCATAGACTCCACTGCGAATACGGAGTTCCGCTTTGCAGAGAATTCGGCTTCCGGTGAATCTAGGGGTGTGAAGAAGTTTGGGGTTTAAGGCCAAGGGTTTCGGGTCTGGAAAGTAGAGAAAAATGTCTAGTGCCCATAGCTCAGAGGAAAGGGTTTAGTAGACAATTACTCAATCTGCACAGAGGGTTATGAGGTTTGGCTCTAGGCCCCCTTTTCCGAATCTACAGTCCGCCGGTTGGGGGGTTGGCCCGTAGGTTCTAGGATTGATGGTTGAAGGTTTAAGACTACGGCAACGGGTTCCCCCCGTGGGCTCTGTGCATTTTCCGTTCTGCGTCCATTTTCAAGCCTGAGTCCCTTCCGAGTTTCTCTTTTGTCTGTGCACCTGTTTCCTCCCTGCTGTGACTCTGCCTCTCTGGGTTTCCTTTGAGATGACTTCGCCGTACCACACCCTGAAAGCAGCAGAGCACGTGGAGGGCGTGCGCTGAATTGTCTGTCTTTCGTTGTTCTCACGTTTGCAGTTACTTCTTCTTGGCAGAACAACATCCGCTGCACCGCAAGGCGGGCTCAGTCATTCGGAAGCCCCTAAACAACATGCAAGTGTTGCCTGAGCTTCGTTAGCTCCACGCCTGCCCCAAGTAGACCGTTGTACTTCCTTTATGCTGAAAGGGAGCTGCGTTACTTCAGTATCTGCTTGCCTCTGTCCACCGGCTATCCTACCACCCGAATGCCCTCCATTGCTCCTGTTGCTGCTTTTGCTGCTGTTGAATGCGCTCGGACTGAGAGCACGAATCCAAAGCCTAATAATAGCAATTCTGCAGAAAGACAGGTAGGGAGAGGCTGCCTGGCGTGGTGTTTCTGCAGCAAAGAACGGCTTGATGAACTTCAGCTGAAGGGCCTCAGCAAGAAAGGCAGCAACAACGAAAATCAAGGGCGCTCCGCAACAGGAGCAGTAAGCAACGGAACCAAATGGTCTTACTGCATCCGAATCCGTATGCGAAAGCTGCAGAAGCCTCAGGAGTTGTTGCAGCTGCCTACACAGCTCGGAATATTCTTTCACGAGTTGGCGCACCTGCGGTAGGTTGCACAAACACCGACCCCTCTTCTCCGTCTCTGCCATCAACGCTGCCATTCCCTGCACTTCTGACCCTTCGCCGCTTTCCAGATTTAGTGCCTTGTTATAGACGCGAAGTTTACTAGTACATGTGACAGCTGCTGTCCCTTGTGTAGCTGGTGCTGCTCCTGTTGCAAACTGTAGATCTGCTCGTGCCGCCGTCGATGATTCTTCTTCGTCTATCACGCATTGTACACTGTGTTGCTCCTGATGCGGCTGTCTGTAGGCACATGAATCACGGCTTGGGCTTCGCTTGTCTGCTGGCGCGCATTTTTCGGTATGCCACGGAGCGCGGTCTCTTTGAACCCGTGAGTCCATGTGCCATTTACATCCGCTCCAGGTCAGGAGTCCACGGATGTTGTAAAACCCAAGTCTCATTTCTCTGTTATGAAATTGAAGGCTGATGAGGCTTTGTATTTGATATTTTTGGGCTGCTGTCTTCATGCATGTGACTGGCGCGAAGCGTCTTCTTGGTGCGTCCAGTGTCTGCATCCCGCTTTGTGCATTTGTGTACTTCGGCCTGTGCACGTCGTAGTTTCATCTTATTGGTGATTTTCTCCGCACCGTTTTGCCTTTGCTTGGACACACTTCCTTGTTTTTGGCTAGTGCGGTCTCGTGCTGCAGGGTTGGGAGACAGAACTGCCGTCTCCTTGGCTCTGGGAACGGGTACTATTCTACTGTGGTGGCTTCGTCACCGACACGCTTCTGCAGCAGCTGCTTCTGGCAGATCCAAAGGCACGCGCTGCTGCTGGTGCCGCGTGCAATCTAGATGCACCACCATCGGCGTCAGCGGCAGAAGGGGAACAGACGCCAGATGCGTCTTCGCCCGCTGTTGGTACTGCCGACTCCCCGGGGAGGCAAGCAGCACCACAGCCAGCATCGACTGATGTTGCAACGGCGGAGGTGGCACCTGCTGCGGATGCTGCTTGTAGAGCAGGAATTACAAGGAGACTAAGCAACAGCCACGCTAAGCAGGAGTCTGCACAAGGCTCAGCAAAGGTTTCAAGGGTGCAGCAACAGAAGCAGCAGGTGCAGCGGCAAAGACGAGTCCCGCCTAGTTTTACACTTCGTCAGCGAACAAGTCGCGGCAGTGTTGGATATCCTCAGAAGGCAACGGCGCGGACAAGTAGCAGCTGCAGCAGCAGCAGCAAAAGCAACGACAGCACCACGGGGCCGCAGCGGGTTTTAGGGAAGTTCTTTCCTTGTGCGAACCCCATTTTCCCGACACGATGCCAACAGAGGCAGCAAAAGTTGCAACAATCGCATTCTCAAGGACAGCAGCAACAGGAGCTCGTGAAGCAGCGCAGCAGCATCAGCAGCAGTTCCATCTCGAGCGCCAACAGCGGCATCGGGAGCAGGGGCCGCAACAATAGCAAACGGAGAAGCAGTCGTGCATCGTAACATTGCAGTAGACGCTGGAACGTTCTAGCACCGTAGGCGGTTAAGGTGGAGGCGCTGCGCGGATGCTGCAAGCCATACATATAGAGGGAACGCCGGTGGCGCTGCAGCAGCAAAAGCTATGTTGCTGCTATTGTTGCTAAGAGAGGCAACATCTCTGTGACTGTGCTTTTTACAACTCCTTAATGCAGGTAATCAGTTTCTTGTACTGGAGGTGCAGCTGCAGCAGCAACATGAATTGCTCCACAACTGATTGCTGTACCATGTTACAAACTCGGAGACCTAATCACCATGCCTGTAAGCAGTAATCCGCAGGAACGATTGGGTATCTGCTGCACAGGAGCAACTCTGTAGCATCGACCTCACTGCTGTAGCAGGCGGTGTTTCTGCTGTATCTTTCCCACTGCTGTACTCCAGCAAAATCGCATGGCAGAATCGGTCTCCTTTCTCTCTGCCAATAAGCTGAGGATGGTTACTTTCGCAACGTCTATAAAAACCCGTTGAGACGCGCAGTAACCACTTTGAGACTAACTCCCTACTGCTTTTATCAGCTGCGCTGCAGCATTAGCACCAGCACGGGTAGAGGTAACAGCAGCAGCGGCAGAAAAGAGCAACACCAGCGGCAGTGGCAAAGGCAGTAGCTGCCACTTGTAGGGGAAGAGTAGGGAGTTCAGTGGCAGGTTTAGAGTAGTTGCTGCAGCAGTAGTAGAGGTAATAACAGATATAAAGCAGCGCATCCCCTGTCATTCTTTGCCAGCATGGACTGTGTGGGGCGTTGCCTACGGGCTCTGTAGCATTTGCACATCGGCCGTTTGGTCGGTCCTTTTTGATTCCTCTCTTGTAAGCTCCGGGATCCTCACACCGAGTTGAATTGCATTGAATTCTCACTGCAGTCAATGAAGGCAGCAATGCCATGTTCGTAAGATGGTCATCATATTGTATGGAGGCCATGCGATAAGGTTAGGGCTTCATTGGGGGAGTGAAGATATTGACTCCAGTGAAACGTCCTGCTGTCCTAAAGGGCCCAAGAATTTGTAGAATTTGTATCCACAAGGGGCCTAGCGGCGTTATATACAGCAACCTGCCCAGTGCTAGGTAGAACTAAACGGAAAAGCGAATCGACCCTCGGCTTCGGGTCTCCATGGTTAGTTTCCTTGCATTAAAGGGCAAACATCAAGCGTTCCAAGGGGAGGAATTTGCATCTTCCTGCTCGAACGCTGGGTTCGCTAGTCATGTCAAGACTGTTTGCAAAAAGACCTAAGGAGGTGATGCAACATATCTTCCGAAGTTAGTCTGATTGAGGGGCGTATTTGGTATTTCAAAGCATTTGAAAATCCACTTAACTTCAAATCAAAGGGGGGACAGGCCTGACTGAGGGAACTGCCATCTGCACCGTCCCTCCTGGATATGTCAGGTGCCCGCGTCCTGTAAGTTGCGGAACGCAAGTCATTCTAGGCCTCAACTGGACGTAACCTAACAGCTAACTAAACACGTATGGAAGCTCCATAACCCTCCGAAGTGAATCATTACCTACAATGAACTCAACATTGAGAAAATCCATGAAGCGCCACTATATCGTCCATATGATGACGACCCAGAGCAACCCGGATGTTGTAGTAGCACCACTCCTTTATTCTTTGCCACTCGGCAATCAGCACCCCTCATCGAAATGTCCGGATGTTCTTTCTCGTGCAGGCCTGGTTTATAGCCAGGCAGTCTAGCCAGCACTGGAACAGGTTTGGAGAATTACGGGAATTTTCTCAAGCACGCTCCACACATTAATATCTAGGCAACTGTGGGGAATTAACTAGGATTGATATGACCTATGCGGCGAGCAGATGTCATACAAACCAACAAAAGTAATAGTTTAATTGGCCAGGGCCTGAAACCTTATGAACTTGCCAGGGGAACGCACCTTCAGAGCATTTCGTCCTTCGCGTCTCCGGCTCCCGCCAAAACTTTGCGAAGCCAACTCTAGGCGTGCTCTAGCAGAGCGCAGCACTTTTTATTAGAAAAGCATTTCGGCGAATGTTGCTGTATCACTTGGGTAGAGGGGCCTGCATCTTTACGCTTACTTGCTCTCCGGCGCTAATCATTTTTCTGGATTGCTCTACACCCCATCCTCGAAGTATGCTAGCCCCCGCGCTGCCGTTGGCAACACCCAGATTTTTTCCTATGCATTTCCGGTCCGGCACTGCGTCCTGCAACTGCGCTAGCATGTGGGTTTCCCCTGGTCGTTCAAAATTGGTTGTTTCCGGCTCCTTAGATACTCATGGGGTTGTATTTATCGCTAGGCTCGACCATGGGTGACGTTTGAAACACTGCAGAATCGGCGGGGACCTCTTGTGGTACCAGACGGAGCGTGGGCTTTTCCAGCTGTACGTTTCAGCTTCACGACCTACTGTACCCTTACTCAAACTGCAAACTCAGGTTTTAGCAGGCCATGGATGGGTCAATACAACATTGGAGAGAGAGGCCCTTTTAGTGTCTAAGCCTGCGCTTGGCAGTAGGGCTTTAGTCGTAACCTGCCCGGAAAGTCAGCAGCAGTCCTATCAAACCTGGATTCCTGCAGAACACTCCGGTTCCCGAACGGCCATCGGCGGACATTTCAACGAACCTCATAGCGGGCCTTCTAGTTGGAAGCTGCGATAGCATCTACATCGTAGGGGGCATGCTCAACAATTATGCCGGTTTCATCCCCTGTTCTAGTATGGATACACTAGAGGAAGTGGCCCAATTATTCACCATTCAAGTCTGGAAGCTTGACAACCTTCCCAAAAGTACGACCACTGACAGGTATGTCATATATATGTTGTTCATTAGCAGCTTCTGGCGACAATCCATGAAGCGGCTCACCATCGATTGTATCTTGGCCACTGCAAACCATCTGGAGGCAGACGTTCAGAGCGAGAGCAGCAGCCGCACGCTGGTTCACTATTTGCGTGTCTGTATCCATATGATTTCTTCAAAGTGGCTTGGATTACTCCCTTGTGTGAAGCCGATTAATGGTACTACACAGCAGAATTCCTCTCGTTGGTCAGTGACACTCCTGCCTACACTGAGACACCGTTGGCAGATCCGACGTCACGTGTATCTGCAGGAAGGCAGCCCCTTACGCCCGAAGCGGCAGGCATCCCCACACCTCGCAGCTGCACGGGAACACATTATAACAGTACGGCAATGTCAGGCTAGAATATACGGTAAACGACGTTCGGAAGCGGCATTCAACCTAGGTTACTCGGTTGGGGAGGATTTGCAAACCTTTGGAAGAGAGCGGGAGGGGGATCAGCCAAAGAAGTTCACTCGAAGCTGGCTAGAGCTTTTACTTTCCGTGTTCGGGTTAGATATAACCCCGAACTGTATCCGCAAAGGGACAGCAACTTCGTAGTAAGAAGCTACAACAAGAGGAGTTAAACATTTGTGAAACAATGCGTAGTGCCCAAAGAATAATGTAAATATTACGTCTAGTGTTCATGCGAAGTGCAATCCGAATGGGCTTTTGTGAGCTTTTTGCGCCAAGCCATTCCTCGCGAACATCTCGAGGCCATCGTTGATTCGTCAGCAATCGCTGCAGACATCGGCGTGAGCAGTCAAGTTAAAGGTAATCATTGCCTTTTCGTATCCCATGACTCCCCTAAATATCGCATTATATATACTCTGGTGTGCCAACAATTCCGTTTGTGATTTCGTTTACTGCGACCTTCTTTCAACCATGTGTACATCAGGTCCTCTTCTCTTGACAGTCTGATTGTCGTCGAGTATCAATGAGACGCACGGTTCACTCACCCAGGTCGCCCTTACTTTCGTTGATCTGCTTTTTACCGTCCGAGAGGCGGACCCAACGAGCACAGGTAATTGCCACAGAGGGAATTATGGAGGTGTTCAACCTACGTTTTTACATCCAGAAGCAGTCTTCAGTGCAGCCCCTGCAAGGGTATACCTACAGCAGACTCGGGCAATCATAGCGTCCATGTGCTGGAGGCTATTCTGCACAGAGACTGGGTGAGGGGAGCAGCAGAACCCTAAGGTCAGCTGGTCCGCAGCAACAGGTGGAATTACAAATCAATACAGCCATATTCAGAGCTGTGGCCGGCACACGAGAACGTGTACGGCGCAGCCAGGTCTGTCTGAAGTGGTTGCTTGGACCTTTACAAGGCCTTTGTAGGCAGACGGTACGCAAGCAAAATCTCTCAACAACTGTCTACACTGTCTCATACACCTAAGAAGGCTTTTCTCTGCTTGTATATGGGGCTGCTTTGCACCTTCAGTTACAGCAAGGTGCATTATAGCTGATATTAGGCCGCCTCATCTTCAGCAGCTACAGGCGCTTGAGCCGCCGAACAGTGGACGACTGTACACTCGGGAGGGAGGTCAGTTGCGTTTAACGAAAATTTAAGGAGCTTTCATCAGGAGTACGTTGGTCCCAGTAAAGCGAATACTATAGCTTGGATACGATATACGATCCTGGACAAGCGCTACACCACGCCATAGTTGAGTGCGGTTGCTCAAGCAGCAGCGCCAGGTTTGTCAGTGCCCCTCTATTGAAAGGCCCTAAATCACTGCTCGAAGGATACCAAGCTCATTAACCCGTTGCATGTACCACTTTTTCAATAGGCCGTTTGAGTTTATTGCAAGTGCCTTTGCCAGTTGCGTGCCTTGGCAACGCCCGCCTCCGTTGGCTGCTAGATCCGCTTATATGGAGTTGAAACATATTAATATTAAACAAAATACATGGATCCGAAAGATTAGGGAGGAAAGACAGCAGAAATACACAAAAATGCGCGGGGGTCAGGCCTGGAGACCGCTGGGGCGACGAGTGGCCGTGTGTTGCGGGAGCGAGAATGGAGGGGAGGCAACCTGGAGTGTACAGGCTGCTACTGGCACAGAACAGACACACACTTCTAAACACACACTTTGTTGTTTTAATGCAACAAGGAAGCCCTAGAGCAGCTAGCCAGACACAGCAGCAGCTAACTGGCAGTGCTGCTGCTGCTGCTGCAGCGGGGCAGGCAGCAGCAGCAGCAGCACAGCGGCGGCACCCCTGACCACGACCCAGACAACGGTGTCAGGCCGTCACAAACAAAATTACATTTCATAGCTCATTGCTGTCTCTAATTTCTTGTCTCTTTCACTCTTGGTGTTGCTGCAGCCGCAGCAGGCACCAGACGCACAGGACAGGCCACCTCTCACGCCGGCAACTGCAGTAGCAACTGCAGCAGCAACTGCAGCAGCAAAATGGCGCCAGCCCGCCCCAGTGTGAAGTCTGCCCGGAAGGCCCCCAAAAAGTCCCCGACAAAGAAGCCCTCTAAGGCTTCTGCAGCAAAGGGCAGCACCACTGTCGGCAGGAAGACATCGCGTGCTGCATCTGGTGCTCCAGCAGCAGTAGCAGCAGCAGCACCCAAGGTGAAAAAGACCATCAGCAAGAAGCAGACGAAGCCGGCGAAGGCAAAGATGGTCAAAAAGGCCATAAAGAAACAAACCACGAAAAAGACGCCAGCAAAGAAGTCCAAGAGCAGCAAGAAAGCATGAGCACCCCGCCGTTGTCGCTGCCGCTGCTGCGGCGAACTGCAGTGGCACGCAAAAGCAGCACGTCGTGCTGCTGATGCTGCTGCAACACACGGTGTTGCTGTGGCCAACTTGTCCGTGTCAGGGTATTCGCAGTAGCTGTTGCTGCAGCAAGGCGGGCAAAACCTGCGGCAACTGCTGCAGCAGGAGGAGACGGAGCAGCGGTTGCAGTATCGCCGGCGGCGAGTACAGCAGCAGCAGCTGTTGCTGCAGTTGCTGCAGCTGTAGCACATCACATCAGTAACTTGTCCTTCAGTTACATGGGACTCCTCCTGCGTGCGTTGCTGCGTCTGCAGCAGCGGCAGCAACGCAGTGGACCAGCAGCAGACTGACTGCACTTAGTAGCACTTTTTTTTCTTAGGCTTCCCTAGAAGCCACCAACTTCTCGTGCCGTTTATTGCTTCCTACAATTCGGTCCTACCGGAGACCGACTGCTGCTAGATTTGCAGCAGCGGCGGCACCGCGTGCTGCTTCAAATTGAACGCAGGATGGTTGCGGTAAGTGGTGCTGCTGCACATGCAGCAACTACGGGGTAATTGCCGGCATGCTATGCTATCGGTCTTCGATGTCTGCAGCTGGAGTGACACCAAAGTGTGCTTGAGCTTCTGTTGCTGCACCGAGGGCAGCTGTAGTGCGGATGTGGAAGAACATTGTACTTACACCCAGCCAGTGTGTTACGAAGTACGCCCTTTAGGTGCCAGGCGCGAAGATCGACAAACTGTCTTTTGCAGTGTATCCAGAAAAAAGCTACAACAGTTGCTGCCGCAGCAACAGTTGCCCAGGCTGCAGCAGCAGCAGCACTTGCTGCTGCGGCAGAAATGCATCTCAGGCGTGAGGGGAACTGAGCAGAAGCCCAGCTCTTCCGCCAATCCACAGTTGCGATGACAACCGTTGAAGCGGCTGCTTCTGTAGGGCGTGCCGCAGCAGCTGCTTCTTGCATCTAAGCTGCGGTCGCTGCAGCGCGTGTATCACGGCCTGGATTTTGCAGCGAGCCGTTGCTGCTCCACTTTTTGGCTCCAGTCCCTCTCAAAGCTACTTATGGCGTACTTCATCTTCTCATACACAATCCATGAAAGTGATACAGCTGGGAGGGCCTTGCAGCAATTCGCCTGAAGACCTCGGTAGAGACCCCGGAGACCCCCTTGGCGAACGGCCGCGGCTGCAGCTGCCGCGCTACTGCGGTATAGCAAAGGCTGGCCCCCGCTCCCGTCCACCTGCATGCGCGTCCTCACTAATGCCGTAGGATATGCCAGGACCTGCCCAATGAGGCTGCTGCAGCCGCCCATCAACAGCAGCACCGCAGCAGGAGGCGACGCGGGGGGCAAACCGCTGCTACTGCTGCTCTCATCACAGCAGCAGCGGCTTCGCGACGACCCAGAAGCGAATGGGGCACCTCCTGTAGCTGCTGTTGCACCAGGGGCAAAGGGGACCATCCCCCCAGGGGAGGTCTCGGAGATACAGTTGTTGCACGTCGGGCGCAATTGTAGCGGCTGCTGGTCCAGCTGCTGCTGCTGTCTGGGGACAATCACTCTTTGCACATACGCTTCTTTTAAAGTCTCAAAAACAGCCAAGTCAATTCCTGCATACGGTATAATGCCCAGCAAAGACGGGCCCACACCTCTGTACAGCCGCCGGAAGCCACCCTCTTTGTAAATAGCCCTAAAACACTGCAGCACTCCGGTATACATACACCCCGGGCCATACGCTGCTAGACGAGTCTTCACCTACATACACGCACACAGTAAACCCTCGACAGCCGGAAATAAACCACAAGCCTTAAACTCTGCGCCCGCAGCGTTCACAAACCCTATGGCGGTCGATGGTTGAATGATGCGCGGACTGGCGCTTACGAGCTCCATGGGGTAAATGAGGAGCTGTGCACACAGACCCGCCGTTGCTCCACAGAGGAACCTGTCCAAAAGCTGCAAGTGAGGCTCCCCCTGTTCCCCCTGCTGGTGCTGCTGCTGTGGTTGCTGTTGCTGCTGCTTCCTGTGGGCCAACGCATGCTTGCAGATGTCGTAGCTGTAGAACTTGACGGCTGTCTCCGGCACAACTTTCAAACAATTGGTCAAATTCCCCCTAAAGAAACCGCGCCAACCCCCCAGCAGCAAGTGGCCGCTGCTGCTCATCCTGTTGCTACCCGTGCTGCAGCAGCAGCTACCGTTACTGCTGCTTCTTACTGTTGATGCAGACCGCACATCCGCTCGCACACCGTGCTGCTGCTGAAACTGCTTCGAGGGGCCCCTTTCAACTGATCTGGATGTTTGCGGAGACCTTTGATTTTTGCTGCTGCTTCTAGGGTTGCTACTGCTGCTTAGTGCATCAGCAACGACGGCAGCAGTAGATGCACAACCTACCCCAGAAGCCTTGCCTGACAGCTCTTGCTGCATGATAACTCGAGCAGCCTGCCTCAACGGCACCGAAAACGGTTGCAACTGCAGCATAACCTTCAGGCGGTCCAGCGGGGCTGTGGCGGTGCGAGAGACGGCACCTAAGAGCACAAAGCCCAAATCCTACACCATAAACCCAAACTTTACATTATCCTACGCCGAAAGCCCAACACCATAAAATGCACGGTCCTTGTGTCGTCTGCGCTGAAGCACCATGGCTTTACAATTTGTCGTATAGGGTCTGAGGTATTCGGCTTTGACTGCAGCCTGTCTAGTTCCAGAGCCCTCACCTGCCACAGCTCCACTGGTAAGATGCAGGAACGCATGGGTGCGCATTATCTTCAACATCCTCGGGTCATCCTCCTCGTTTTTCTGCAAGTGTTGCCGTTCCAGCAACTGCTGCTCCCGCACGTCTGAGTGCTTCTTCGAACCGTCCACCGCTGGTTGATGCTCACCAGATGTTGCAGCAGACGCCGTAGAAGCAGCAGCCGGCCTGCTTCTGCAGGCAGCATAACACGTCCTGCTGACAGGTAGCCGGTGCACAGTGGAGCCGCTCCGACTGTTGCTGCTGAAACACCTGCTCCCGCCGGTGCAGTAGCTGCCGTCGTGAATGTTTTGACTGCACCTGTAGTTGCCACTTCCGTACTTCCCATTGCTGCCGCCATCGTTGAATATATTGCAGCTGCAGTGCCTAAGTCTCCTATCGTGAAAGTTGCTCCAGTGCAAGTGCCACGCGAGTGGCACCTGCCCCAATGGGACATCTACTGCTGCTGTTGACGTTGCTAACCCTTCGCTAGAGGGCTGCGGTCCTGCTGTTTCAACTGTTGCTGCTTTTGTGGCATTGACTACCTCACATGTAGAGGGTGCTGCAGAGGCCCTTGCTGCTGCCGCCCTGACGGGTAGACAAGGCAAATAACAGTTGCCTGAGCTATCGTCAGTTTCACGCGTGTGGGGGGTACGGAGTGTGCTTAACCGGCGCTGTGTCAATGGTACAGCCTGAGAATTAACAGTAATAAGGGCAGCCGCAGCAACAGGAGCTGCAGCAGCATCAGCAACAGGTGCTTCACCTACTGCGACAGAGGGGTTAGAGAGCTCGTGTTCAGGTCCTGCAGATGCAGCAGCCTGTGCAGTGCCACTTATATTCGTTCTGGTGTCGCAGCAACTACAGAAGCAGGTGCTGGGGGACATGTTGTACATGCTGCAGCTGCTGCGTGGCGTTGGGCGGCTGCCTGTACACCAACGGCTGCTGTTGCCCCTGCATTCGCCCGAGTCACTCCATAAAAAGCCTGAAACAGCAGAAACCCTGATAAGGGAATTCTGTGCCGCCATCAATTTTCCCAGAGAGACTCCGGCGTTTTTGTTGCTGCTGTTGCTGCAGGCGCAGCTGCTGCTGCTGCGCCATAGGATACAGCAAGGGTACACCTCCTGCTTCTTCCAGTACTTTATCGTGTCATCAGCTATATCTGAACTTCAAAAAAGCTCTCCTGCAGCGCTGGCCTCAGCAGGGCAACTACAAAGCCAGTAGCGCCAGCAGCTCCCGAGCAGCAGAGCGCATGCAAGCAAGGGCCTCTGCTTGGGGCACTTCGAGCAATTGGGGCTTTGTCGCCGAAACTTAATCCTCGTACCCTTCTCGCATCAATATATATATCACACACCTCAGACGCGTTTTCCAATGCCACCCCACAGTAGAAGCGATTCGCCGAACAACAGGGGTATCATTGGCAGAATCAGCAAAAAATTAGCAGGAAGGCCCGATTTTCTTATCCCCTGTTTATCCGTTTAGATTAGATTCAATAGCCTCAGTGAAGTTTATAGGTTGGCTGGTTCTTCCTGACTTTGGCGAAAGGCCTGGGCTCGTCTTATGTATGGTTTGGAATCTACGGAATAGGATTGAGGACTGAGGGTTAAAGATGGACCCCCGACCTCCGGTGGCGGTACCCCAAGGTCCAGGGCCGCTATCCTGTAGAATCTGCTGCTGCGAGCTTCAGGACAGACACGCTTTTAATGAGCATCACCGGACGCCGTGGCACTTGTCAGTAAAACGTAGACCGGGAGACCCGTGGAACGGCTGCATCATCTCTTGTGGAGTTCCTTTGCGCGATATCGGCTCTGCCGCGCATTCACACTGGCTCGAAAACATTGTCGGGCGCACCTACACTTCGTGTATATATTTTGGGTATATTATATATGTATGTGCTTAAGCACGGGCTCCTCTTCTGTGTGCGTAAATTTCAGGTACAACATGCGTCGTCGGAGCCAGCAGCTCCCCGTAGTGACTATATATGAGTTTGAGCGCAAGATTGAGCTCCTCCGGTTGGCTCGGCAGTATGCAGAAGGGGAAGGACCCTTGGGGGCGTTCCAACCGCTGACATCAGAGGGCCCCCAAACCCTAAGTGGCGCCGCCGCAGAATTCCATGCGGCTGTTCGCTGCAATAAAAAGGGCAGGGACCATCTTAAGAAGCCGCATACACAACAGCAACTGCGGCCAGAAAAGGGTAGTGCGGAGGCAGCAACAGAAACTGACGAAAGGACAGCAGCAGCAAAAGCTGCAGCAGCTGCTTGGCGTGCTGCGCTGCAGCAATACCCTGAGAGGTGTAACTTATTCGAGCAGATGCCCGCCTTTGCTTCAGCAGCAGAGAACGTGAACTATATGAGGAAGGCATACGGCTTCTTTGTAGGTCAACTGCCTAGTGCTGCTGCTGCTGAAGTGGTTTAACACCGCTTTGGATCCTCGTGTGTTCGGTGGAACCATTGCATTTGCATAAGCATTGCTCTTGCCGTTTGTTGTGGTGCTCGGGTAGTGGATCGTGATATAAGTTACCCTCTTTATGTTGCACTTCGTTGTCGCACCAGTTGCATTTGACTTGCTCCTCTTCTCTGCACACCACTTGTGGGTGTCCGCAGATACCGGATGAAGAATACTGCGTGAACACAGCCGGACTGCTACGTTGCCTATGGCGGGAGCAGCAGCAGCAGCCACGTTGCCTCCTTTGCTGCAAACGTTTCAGGGGGATCCGCGCTGCAATGCAACACATGCAGCAGCAACGGCACTTCCAGCTTAAATGGAGCGAAGAGCAGCAGGATTTGTTGCATAGATTCTATGATTACAAGAAATCTTACTACGAAGTAAGTACTCGGGACCCAGAAATTGAGACGAGGCTGCGCGACTGTATTCTGCGTGGTGACTTAAAAGGCGTGAAAAGAAGCACTATGACGTGAGCTGATTTGCGGTGTGCAGCTCCTGGAACGGCTGGGTGCTTCCAAGGCTCTGCAGCTGCAGGCCCATAGCAACGAGGGCAGCGAACAGAGCAACCCAGCCGAAGTAGCAGGTGATGCAGAAGTGGCGGAAATTACAGTGGAGGAAGAGAGCGAGTGGGAGGACTGCAGCAGCGACGATGGAAATGGCACAACTGCTGCCTCTGAGCAGCAGAAGCTAGAGGCACTTCTAAAAGCCAGGTAGAGCGGCTCAATATGTGCTGTGTGTTTGTGTAAGATGACGATACACATCGCAGCAAGCGCTCGCCTAGCCAGGGACCCACACCTCAGAGAAATACCCCCACAATCTGGAAGTTGGGGCTAAGGATTTATGGTGTTGGTAGGACTTAAGGCTTTGGGCTGATTACTTGTTTGCAGAGGATGGCGTCATGCTCGCGTGACAGACGAGGGTCACTTGCAGCTTCCCAACGGCCAGGAGTACGTTGGAGGGTTTCGCGTTCTTCCCCGGGGTGTAGGTGTAGGGTTATGGAGTCTTGGCTGCGTGCATCGTTGAGCGGTTCATCTGCCAGCCGCGCCAGTACTGAGTATTTTGTAAGTTGAGGGTTTAGGGTTCTGGCGTTGTGTTGTTCTTCGGCTTAGGGTTCTGCATCGCTCTCATGCCATCTTTTGTCGGCAACGCCTCCGCCGCTTCGGGCCTCAGCTGGCTGAGCAGTGTGTTTTGCAGGACATGGCTGGGGTAAGTTGTATCTTGTTGCGGACGCCTTTTCCGTTTGTTTTGGTTGATTCTGTTGCGATTCCTAATTCCGGTTGTTGGCACCTTTTTGTGCTGCATTCTATCGAGGCCCACATAGTGGCTCTTTTGGTTAGGCCGGTGTGCTCTTTTGATCTTGTTCTACATATCTGCTACTGCAGCCAGTTGCGCAAATGGGAATGCACGCGTGGTTTTGTGCACTGCCTTGGGCAGGTCCCACCGGAGCATGCCCTAGACATACGCAAACAGTCCTTGGCCCTCTGCAAACGGGAGAAGCTGCAGAGGCACCTTCGAATGGTGGGAGGCGAGTTTTCTCTGCAGCAGCCTAAACGTCCGTTGCTGCAACCGCAACAGCGCCGGTTGGCGTGGCGTCGAGAGGCCGAGCAGCAACGAAAGTGGCAACATCAGCGTATGAAGTTAGGCATCAAAGCCAACACCCTCCAGCGCACAATCTTGAAAGAGACCAAGTTCTTCTTGTAACGCCCATTGTGAAGCCGAAGTAAGAGTTTAGCTATTGAAGTAAAGGCTCAGTCGGTCTACACATTACGCGGGACTTGGAGAGTGATTGTCGGCACCACAGCCCCGCCGTTACTGGCACCATCTGCTGCTGCTGTGCAATTCTGTATTTCCTTACCCATGGAAACTAGCCTCCGGCAGCTGTGCTGCTGCTGCTGTGCGTCCGCGGGCGCTGTAGAGTTAGCGAGGGCTTTGTGTCGTTGGAATGCTTGGATATATTTTGGCAACTAATTTAACAAATGCGGAGTTGCCCTTGTGCAACACTCATAGGGGTAGCTGGGCCCAGGCAAACCAACTGATACGAGTGCCAGTTCGCCGTCAAGATGGAGAGCATTCATTTAGTTGAGCTGCGTAGCAGCGCTGGCAAACTAATACAGAATTACGAGCAGCGTTCGTAGCTATTCCGTCCCTTTATCCTTCTAACTGTCCTCTTTGTTTGCCGCGGGTCACTTCTTAGCAACAGGCGTTAACAAGCGTTCCATGGGACAAACTTTACAAGGAGTCATGCTAACTTCGCAAACGTGCAGGTACAAGTGCAATTCGGTCGAAATAACCCGCTGCGTTTATGACCTGAGAAACGCTGCCTGTCCACTTGATTGACATAAATAAGCATGCAGGTGTGCCAAAGTCTGCCACATGACTTGCGCACCCATTCATACCTTTACAATTCGGTTCAAAGAAGTGCAAAGTGAAGGGAACGCCGATGAACATAGACTAGGAGCCAAACACTTAGACATGAACAACATACACTCTCGAACACGTATACCCCAAAGTGAGTTTACAGATCGCTCCCTCCTCTATAATCAAGCTGGGTGGACCTCACGCAAAAGACAAGCATTTAATACCTTATGGCTCGCTCAAATGGTGCTCGGTGAGCTGAGAGAATAAGACTCGCCCCCCGTAAGCTATGCCGCATAACGCAGTGCCGACAGGAGGATGGGTTTCCTCTTGCTTAGAGGCCGAAGGTCGGATAGCTCTCGCACACGAACTCCCTAAAGCTTCCTTTTGTAAGAGGAACGAAGGCGTCGCCGTTTGAGTCAGCGTAGAAGAGGAAGCAACAACGCTTGCAGTCCACCTTGCAAGCACTCCCTGGCGAGCAGCAATCCTGGCTGGCTACCAGGTCGCAGAGGCCCTCCAGGCTCTCCCGCCTACAGAAGCACTTCTCACAGCCCAAGCAACAACCGCAAGAGCACTGGCATTCTTTCTGGTCAGTCTTGCAAGAGCAAGACGTGCAGCTGACAACCTCTTGCTTGTGCTCGCAGCCCTCGCTGGAGCACGCAGAGAGGCATAGCATCAAGACTTTCGGACGGATAGCCAAGTGGACGCCCCGGTCAAGCCTGCTGCGGATCCTCCGCAGGAAAGCTCGGACTGTAATCATAGCTAGGCCCTCCTCGAGATCCCCCTCTTGCCTTTTCCAACCGCGTATTTCTTTTTCTTCCCCCAGAACAACGAGATTATCGTCGAGATCTAAGGAACCACAGCCTGCCACCTTGCTGCCACTTCCTTCGGTTCCTTCCTTTTCACTGGCCTCGAGCTTTGCGTGAATGCAAGCAATAAGGCACTGAAACGACACAACACAGGAGAAAACAGCATGCCAAATAAACAGGCACTTACCACGTGCTCCTAATCCTGAGCACTCGTCTGTTTTTAGATGTACTGCAAGGTGAACAAAGGATTCGTTACACAGAGATTCGTTACACGGAGTGGAGACTCCTTACCTTAAGCCTGTGGCGATGCTGGCCCATCTGCAATAGTTTGAAGACTGTCCCCGGCCAACCGTCCTGCTGCTCTCTCAATTCCTCTTCAACTTTTCCTTCATCCTCTGCTTGCGGGTTCGCGAACACCTGTAGCCCTTCTACGTGTGCTTCCCGAACGCCGGACTCGTGTTCAAGCGACTTTGCCAGTTCGTGCACCGGCGCCGCCTCTCCATCAATGAAGAAGCTGGACCCTGTAAGACAAGGGAACGAATTTGATCATATCGATCTGAGGGACCCTGCATTTCGATGATAATGCTTTCAGCGACTTTATTTCACCGACACTTGTGGCGATGGGAGCGGCTGAGTGCATGGCATGCTGCGGCTATGGAGACGTACATGGGGAGTACCCAGAAACGTACAATACGGCGAACGTACCTATGCGCTTAGACAGATAAAGGAATCCAGCAGCGTCCCTCTCCATTATATCCCCTGATCGACACCAGAGATCTCCTGCTTCCAGGAGGTCTCTGTACAGAAACTGCTCAGTTTCACCGTAGTTCGTAAAGAGGCATAGGCCGTGTTCAGGGTCAATGTGGGACACCAGCTCGCCTGAGCAAGATAGGTTATCACAATAATCATACGTAAGATGAGGGAAGCCATTGGTTGTCCGCACGCACGCTGTATTCCCCTAGGGTTTCCAAGAAAGCATAAGCTGACCTCTCTGGACAAGCGTCTTCTCATCTCGGCTGGCTTCCTTGCCCCTCTTGGTTGTAGGGTCCCTGTAGACCTCATTAGTTTCCTCATTGAACTCTACGATCCTTTCGAGTTCCTTAGAATTCCAGGCGAAGTCCGGCACGAAAGCGCAAGCCCCCGGCATGTTCCAAGCATTGAAAAGGATTTGGGGAGTTTGAAGGTTCCGTGGAGAGTAGAATTCGAGTAGGCGGGGTATGTTGAAAACCGTTTTCACCACTGGCCACAGTGCCCCATCCAGCCCCGTCCCTATGCTAGCGCGCAGCTGGGGATTGCCACTCCAAGAGCCCAAACGCTGCGCCTCGTCACCCCCCTGGAAGCTTTCGTGGGCTTTCAGCAGCCGGGACCACATCATCCCCGTATGCCACAGAATAGTTGCATCCATGGCCTTGACATCAGGCCATAGACTGAGCAAGCTGCTCCGAGACCGCAGCAACAAGGCCCCTCTACAAGCAATTGCTGCTGCTAGAGCGTGGAGCCCCACCTCATGGGACAGCTGCACCCCTAGCAAGAGACGGTCAGACTCAGTCAACTCCACAGCTTGCATCCAACAAAAACCTGCAGAGAGGAAACGGCTGTTCGAAACCCACGTCGCACGCAAGTGCCCTTTGAGGTCGGCGGTATATAGACAGCAACATGGGAGGGACATATGAGCGCAATGTGCGCCTACCCCAGCCGGTCGTTCGGAAAGGGATCCGACCATTTTGCGTAGCGGCTCCTTCAATAAAAGTGGGAATCCAGAGGGCTTGCACTTGTGCTGTCCATCCTTTTGTATGTCCGTGTTCTTGTGCCGCGCTGCTTCTTCGTCTGTGAGGAATTCCTTTACAATACTGTGCACGTGGGGAATAAGGCTGTGCTCCCCGTCATGCTCTTTCGCATCTGCTAGTCCACAGACGTACACAGAGCAAGGATAGGAGCCGGGCTGCCCTTCGTCTTCGAGACGAACAGCAGCCACCGCCGCGTCAGCTTCTTCTCCAGATGGCTTCAGCCACGCTGTCCTCATGGAACTGAGAGTCAGGTCGTCGCAGATCAGCGTCTCTGCACTTGCCTCTGCAAGCGCCTTGCGCAAGAGGCACCCTCGAAGCTGAGGATGCAACAGCGCTACAGTGATACCTGCCTTCAAGAGGCCGAACAACACTATCAAGTATTCTGGACTGCTGTGCATCATCAAGGCAACTACATGGGAGTTGCGTGTGCACTCTGCACACGACTGAGTACTCTTTTTAATCTCACAAGAACAACACTTGGTAGGTCCTTTACCCTCTAATTTGGTTGCCCACGCTGCGACGCTGTTGCTGGCATGATCTACGTGGCGGTAGGTCAAGACCCTCGTGCAGCACTGTGTGCAGCTATCCACATCATCATTTCCTTCACTCGCCCCTCCGTAAACCAAAAACACCCGGTCGGGGCCCTCCTCTGCGACTTTCTGGAAAAAGCGTACTGCAGTTGTAAGACCCTCGCGCTCAAGAGTCCTCAACTGGTCATGCCTGGCATTTAGCTGCACTGCCCACTCCTTCTCAATGTCAGCCAGAGAGGTACCAGTTTCCTTCTTAATTTGCTCGACCAACCACTCAGGAGCTTCAGTCTTCCTCGACTGTGGATTCGCCATCTTGCCGTGGTTACAAGGCTCTAACCTCGGCACTCCACGAACTAACGCAAAAATTTCAAATAGCTTCACCTACATTCATGTGAAACAAAAACGTACTTGCTGAGCACAGCTCAGGAAACGCGCTTCAGTGTGGGTTAGCAGCCTGAGGGACCACTGGCAGACCACTGGACCGCGACTGCGTATGTGTTGGGGAGGCCGAAATCTACTCAGGAAAGAAGAAAGAGAGTGAATGGCAAAATAAGATATCATAACTAAGCAAACAACAGTAAATGAATTCATCCACAACTATTCTGAAAAGCAAGGGACCTGCAGGAATCAACCGCGGCGGGTGCCAGCAGCGAGCGGAGCCGGTCCCTGTGTGTGCTGCGCGGGGCCATTCCAGCCACAAAGCCTACAAGACCCAGCACATTAGTATTTCGCCAGGTTGTGCCCAAATTCACTCCTGCCCACTGAAGTGAAAGTTGACCAGATGTGTTAACCCACAATGGTGCTAATGAATTTTGTGAGTTCAACCGTGACCTCATGGAGCTGGGGGCACGTAAAGAACACACAGACCATCTACGTTTACTGTTTGCTATGCTTTTGCCTTAATATATGTTGGGTTATTTTGTTCTTTGGCGGGCCAGGGGCAGAAGCACCAGCTTAAGTTGTTACGACATCGACAAAACGCCAGTAGCGGCAGTAAGATGCCTCGGCTTTGCACGACCTTCTTCCGTGTGCTTGAGGAGTGTGCTGAAGGAAGCTAACTTCGGCTGAGTTTAAGGGTATTTTAGCGACAGAAAGCAATTCATTATTTGACGAACACTGCATGTTTACAGTTTTCCATACGGAAACTACTACGCAACAAAACGTGGCGTAAAGCAGTGGTGCAACTGGCAATTCTGTCAAGCGGGCGCATGAACCTCCAGATGACCCTTTCAGACAAACTATAGGACAACAAAACCTGGCAAAAACTGCCTCAAGTGTCTGTACATACAGCCAAGAAGGCTTGATTGTGCCTGTCTGCGAGGCCGTTTCGCACCTTGAGTTGCAGCAAGGTGCGTTGCAACTCACTGCAGGCCGCCTAATCTCTCCCAACTCCCGGAACTCCAGTCGCTGATCTCAGGACGCTGGTGAACGGCTGAGAGATATCAGTTGTATCTGAGTAACTCTAGAGTACCTCTGGTCCATTGTGGCTCGCGATATTCATCGACAAAGACCCAAAACCCGCGTTACAACTGCCAGCTGCCCTGTAGAGGTACATGGGCAGGAGACAGTACTGTCGTGTTCCTCCCCAAGCACTAGAAGGTCATATTGGCCCTTCTCCGTGCCGTCGTCTGAGGCGCCTTCTTCCACGCTGAAAGTGATAGACTGATCCGGCATGCAGCTTCCATGCGGAAACCACGCTAGCAATACACTAGATAGTTTCACGCATTTAGTTCCTTGTTGGTCCCAACCAGTGGTGGCTCCTGGCAGCAGTTTCATATTGACAATCTATTGTGCGGCCTTTTGGAGAAGTATTGCATCTGTCAGCTGATTCTGTTAATGTTAAATGATTGTACCGTACATGATCCACTTACGTTTGAAATATCGGGCTTCCACCCAATGCAAATAGCCAAAAATAAGCAGCTTGAGCATACATGGCTTGCTTCGAACTAGAACTATCCTGGGCTTTATAAACCTTAGACAGCTTTGACCTCGCATGAAGCAGCACGGCTGAGGAAATTATCGGACTTGTTCCGACTCCACCCAGTCTAGGCTTTGTCCGATGCCACTACAGTTAAGGAACCCGGAAAGTAACACATTGTAGCACGCACCGACGGACCCCTGCGAGCATGCCGTCCATTGCAGGAAAGTAATCAAGCCTGCTGTCCTGAAAGGGAACCACACACGCTCTGACAACCTCTGCAACTGGGCAATCTTTCCAAGCCGATGGCCGCCACTCTATACACGATTCGTATGTGGCAATGCACGCTTTTGAGTTCTTGCATTCCTCGGCGAAAATCCAAGGTAGTGTGCATGGACTCGTCAGAAGCTGTTTCGTATGGAGCATTCATGCTGCAGTAGGGGGAAAGCCCTCTTTTCTTGAAGGACATGACACTTGTATATCCCATATTCAGAATTTAGCTACTCACATGCGACGCGCTGTAGGCAAGGACTCATATGTATACTGGAATATATTATTGCCATACAGACTTCTCCACATCTGTGTGTTGAGCACACCACTTGGCCTGTTTAGGTGCATCTCATCTGCAACTGTTGAGCAGTTTGTGGACAAATCGAGTAGTGGAGCACGCATCTTATATGCAACGGTGCCTCGGCTTTTCTGATAGCATTCCCACGATAATGAGCCTTACTACCTGCCTAACCTTCCCCGTTGTGTTGAAATGTACATTCGCTGGTCCGGATGAGTGTTTGTTGCACTTGCATTTCTTTCCTTTGGAATATGCACCAGTTAGTATTGTTTAGCATGCAAATGCATCGTGCTTTTGTTGACGGCAGCAAAGGCGGATCTTTTCCGTCGAAGATGCCCCCCAACGTCCTTCAGTCAGATGGGTCAGCATTAAAACAGCCCGCAGAGCAGTCCATATGACCCTACCCACCATTCGTATAGCATTTACAGAGAGGATCACCAATTTCACTGTCCATGTTTGCCAATTGGCTGTGAGCCAGTCCAGTGGGGACCGGCGTACCATCGCCAGCCATGCCAGTATGCGCAATTATCAGGGGTGTTCACCAAAGCTTCTTCGCGAACTCTACAGCACTAATGCAAACTCTGTAGATGTCCAGATATGAAGCGCGTTCGGCTTCATCTGAAATGGGGTTCCTCGTACCGAACAGTAGGCTATTGCCACATCGACAGTGTGTCGATGTGCAGGAGTGCTTGACGGATGATAACGGATAAGGGAAAGGGGCCCTTCTACCCAGCTTGAAGCTGCGTAATGTTCTTCTTAGTAAATCAGGAAAGTAGATAGAACTTTAGGGGAGGAGAAATGCCGTGTGACCTTCCCCAGCGCTTCGTGGACCACTGGCGGAGCGCCCTGAGCACTCATGTAGTGCCTTCCCTAAAGCTCAGTGGCTTCGAAAAAGGTTCGGCTTGCAGCAATCTCCTCTTTAAGCTAATTTTACACAGGTGCATTCTTCTGCTTCGTTTTGAAACTTGCGGACATGATCATGGTAGTACGGAGAAGGTGACCCGCAGAAGGCGTCACAGCTGTGCCGGTGGCAGCCGAATGTCGGCTGTCGTCTCTGAGGAGCTGGCTTCCAATTGTCATCCCAGTAAATTCAATTTATGCCTCTTCCAGTCCGCTTATTACTGTTCCCCTTGTGTAAGCTTACCATGACGCGGAAACATGGCGCCCGCTTCCACGGTGCTTTGGACAACGTGTTAAGTCAGCTGACGCAGCAGCAACAGTTGGAGGGGGAAGCCAACATAGCTGCAACTTCGGCGATCAGGGACCAGAAGACATTTGATGGGCCTGTCAGCTCATCAGTACGGAAGAGAGAACTGATTGATGTGGGCTACAATGCAAAGAAGAAACATTGCGAAAGGCGGCTTCTGCTAAAAGACCCGGATCAAATTGGTCTTGGAAACGTACTAGATGGGCAGACCCCACTTTTAAGGAGGGATATGTTCAGGAGGAAGCTTTTCCCCATTCGATTTGAAGACTCCGCCAGGAACGTTGAAGAAGTCCAGCAACTGCTCATGAAGAGACAATCTGTTGCTCAGCTCGTCATTTCCCTACTCTATCTTGCAATGCTGCTTCTTTTTCTATCACATGCTCTGGAGATCACTAAGATATTCGAGACAACGGATGGAATTGCATCCCCGCTGAACTCGGCACTTGCACCCACGGTTTCCAGTTTCAACTCGATTAGCTATAAGGTGGCGAAAGCTGAACAAATATCATCTGCAGCACCAGCAGCTGTTGTTCAGGATTCGGGTACGTCGGAGAGTATCCTTACGCTGAAGAGTAAGGCAGGAGTGGCTTCTTGGCTCCTCTACGGTTTTATCCCGCTTCTGTATGGACCATCATCACAGACGAGTAACTTGGGCAGTGCAAGAATTGTCGGCAACTGTTTCAGGCTAACCTTTCGGCAGGTGTGTTGAAAAGAAAGAAGAGAGCTAGCTGTATTCCATTGCTGGAAACACACAAGCTCTCGTTCTACTTTTCGTTTTTCGTGTACGTAGCTGTTCTTGATTTTCCCCATGAGCCTTCAACATACGCTTTGGATAGTGGGGCCCACAGTGCAGGCGCCTACGCGACCAGTGCCACACGGAGGCGCCTACTCTGTCAGAACCACTTTTCTGTACAGGTTGAACTGGAAAACGTTGATGGATTCGATCTCGGGTATGATGGTATTTGGCCCATAACGACGGCAGGTGCCGCCTCTAGAATCGCAGCAGCAAGACTGCGGTCCGACAACCCCCTGGTAAATCCATCAGGGTCGAGGTTCACCTACTCGTACCCTTTTGCTGCTGTTGGGGATGACAAGGCTTTTAATAAAATAGGGGGGCACTACCAAGTCATTTGCGAAGGTAAACCGCGTTGCATGAACACTGGAAAGTACCACCAATGCCAATGCACGATAGCTGTCCATTCTCCACACGTAATCTCCATTGTGCATGGGTCACTTGGAGATTAGTAGTGTGTTATGAATTACCGCAGATTCAATGCAAGCAGCTCAAAATGCACTGCAACAAAACCAGGCCCCTTCTCGCTACCCTCCTTGGTTTGTCCCGCTTCCAGTAATTGCTGATCGTCGGACCATTTCAACTGTAGTTGACTTCTTTGCCATTAACCCGATCACGGAGACGTTCGCGCACTGCGCTGTCCTATTTGCCTTCACCAGTTCAGGTACGGTTCAAACTTAATATCGGAGGTAAGATGCAGTGGACTTTGGTTACCGGCACTGCAGCCCATTTTCTTTCCCGATGCGTGCGTATTCAGGCACAGTTCAGAGGCCTCTGGTGTTAGTCTCGTCATTGATGCCGTTCTCGGCACAATCCTACGGTCTGGTGCGGTACACATCACTTGGCTTGATGTTGACATTCCTGCTTCTGTACCTACTGTGCGAATTCGTGGAAATGAAACGGTTGGGTTTCAAATCTTGGCTTAAAGGAGGCTGGACGATATTTCTGCTGTTCCATCTTTTTGTGCTGCTTGGCTTTCTCTCCTCCTTTTCTGCCTCACAAGTCATTGCACTTCTAGCTCCCGAAATTGGAACAACGATAGGGGTTGATGGATACTACAATACTTTGGAAGCACCCCGTGCAGCTAGCGAATCAGAGTTTTTCCAGTTGGTCAACAGCTACTACAATTTGTTCAGTGCAAACGACGTCTCCCAACAAGCATGCATTATATTTGGTTCTGTCACCGCTTTATCAGGGTGCGTCTTGATAACCCGATTGATCCCTGCTACTGCAGGCATAGGAACTAAATCATTACAAATGACATTTCGCAAAGTCAAGTTCTACATACTGGCATCGAGCTTAGGAATGTTGGCAATCGTCCTCGTCTTTGTCTCTCTTGGAAACATATCATTTGGCACTGCCACTCGGAGTTTTGCTGGCTACTACGAAAGGCAGGTCCACGCAATGACGGCGATGGTAGCTCCACTTCAGAACTTTGCTTTTGCGTGCACCTCCGTGGATTATGACTGAAGAGGAACAAGCAGGCATAATCGAAGACAGCTGCATTTATGCATCCCCCTTATGCAGGTCAGTTTCTTCGTTTTGTGTGCTTCAGCTTAACGACATCTGCGGCTCTCCTGCTGGGTGGGACGGTTGGGAACTACAACCTTTACATGATGACTTCTGTCAATCCTGTCCTTGCTGGAGTATTTTTCGTGCCTCTTTTTTTGGTCTTCTCGGCGTTTGGATTTACCATTGTAACTGCTGTGGTGCTGAGGAAACATGACTTCTGTGCTGAATCAGTACAACAAGGCGTCATCAAATACAGACTCGAAGGACAGGTAAAGTGCTCACGCGCTGTGCTCCAGTTCGTTTACGATCTTCGTGCAGTATGGTAGCCACCCATTCCACATCCAGGGCGTGCATTCTTGCAGCCTGCACTTTTGACGGGAGAGCGGCCTTGGCTGGAGAACATGTCTTGTGTACGCGGTCGTTGCACAGCAGGTATTTCGGACGCGATACGAGTGGCTAGTGCATAACGTAAAATATGGGTGCTTAGCTTTCTGGAAGGCCATGATTGGCTTTTGGAGGGCGCAGACGGTGGCTCTTCCCGCTGATGGCGCTAACTACGGGCTGGATGATGACGTCGAAGAGGCAAGGGAGCTGAAAAGCAAAAGAAAGGTCAAACGGCGGTCAGCCCTTGCGAACAAAAAAAAAGGGGAAGATTTTTACAGGCGTGAACACAACGAAGAGGAAGAACCGTCTTCTATCGAGGCAGACAATGCTTCACCGCCCTATTACCCCCCTTGGGTGTGGAGTGCAATTGGCATGCAAGATCCTCGAGACAAATACGGTTTGCAAACTGGGGAGGGACAGGGGTTCTACGTGGACCCAGGCAGCATAGGTATAACTCAAGTTTATTGACCTAATGAAATCGTTCCCCGTTATACGTGCGGAATAATCCTTGCATTCTGATCATTCTGCAAGACACCAGTATGTAAACGGTAGCACGTTAAATTCAGTGCCCTCCTCAAAGTTTCTTTCCTGTGTATGTGTGGGGAATATGTCGGATGGACAGCATGGAAGGAAGTGAGTGGGGAACTTAGCAGGGGTGCAAAAGCAATGAGTTTCCGGTTAATGCACTGCACTTAATTGGGCCTTGCGAGCCATCGTTCCTCTGCACAGGTACATACTCTAGGACATACGGCTGTTTCAGCGGATTTAACGTCTCTGGCGTAACAGACAGGTCGAACTGGTACTTCACCCCGGTTATCCCGTGCACCCAAGTAGCCGAATATCCGGCCCCTTCCATTGCCAAGGTACACTTTTAGCACATCAGGCATAGAGCGTTTTGTCGGTGTGCCCCTTTGGGAAATTCTATAGCACTCGAAGCCGTTGCCGCTGTCTGTGCCCATGGCACTCTGTAGGTATACGTGATGGTGAGAAAACAAACACAGGAAGACCACGAAGACGCGTGGAAGAAGCTCTTCGTAATAGCGTTTGTTGCAGTCATAGTCGCCACTGTCAGTCTACAAGTGAGTTCGCAGAAATGCCGAACCACGCTCCTGCCGAATCATGACTTCGTGACGGAGACTACAGCTGCTCCATAGTAATGCACCTTCTCGTGTGGCTTTGAGAAGCAGCACCACTACACTTCAGAATTATCTCCTAACGAATAGCGATTTCTGTGCGTATCTTTGTACAGCTGTCGGTTGACGTAACTGCAGACATGAGAGAAATGTCTGGGAAGGCGATTTCCAAGACTGAATTTCCATCGGATCCTATCGAATTCACCTGCAAGGATCCTTCTCTGGGTGTGGCTCATATTTTTATCGTTTGCGTCAGTCAAATAGCACCACTCACCGAGTTTTCCAGTTCATTTAAGGCAACTGTCGGTTTGAAAACCGATAGGCCATAGCGATGTGTTTGTGCCGTTACGATACACATCATGTCCTTCTTCTACAGGCTTACCGGATATAAATGCTAAAATAGTTATTCCCAGCCAGCACCTCTTTAGCGTGAACTCGTCTAAGGCCCTGTACAGCTGGCTACAGGCTGACAGCGGACTAATGGGTCTGTTAGCCTCTACACCAACAGCTGCGATTTCCGACGAAGTCTTTCCAAGGTTAACCATGTCAGGTAATAAGCTTTATCGGTTGGATTTAGCTTCTTGAGTGACTATGACAACATTCCGACCCCAGCCCACACGTGCCCCACGCGTTCTACGCTGAAGCCTACTGTACAGGCCTCGCCGTTGCGCTTGGTGGCTGCAGGTGCAACGTATCAGCAACTCGTGCTGTCTAACTGGAACAGCGCGATTATTCCACGTTCTGTTCGTGTTACTTTAGCACTTCGGTGCGAAGTAGGGTATCCAGCTCAAGTTGGCTTTACGTGTGAGTCGCTCCAGTGCAACTATCAACCGCTCTTCGAAACGACCGCCTTCCGAGCATTTTTGAAAGAACTCGCACACCAAGACATACTGCGGGATGTAGTTGAAGAGTTAGCTTTTTACGCTGTTCTCGTAAACCCCAATGCTGACAACATGGTATTGGAGCTGTCAATAAAATTCCGCCGAGACCGTGGTGGTACAGTAGTTCCCAGCCTTTGTGTTGAAGCATACGAGGTGATTTTATGGCCCGAAGCTGTACCAGCCGCAGTGAAGCAACAGGTGGTATGCACAATCACGAGAGAGTACCGGTGATACGAACTTTCTGAAGTCACGTATCAGTTTGCCATTGTGTTCCTTGTGGTTCAGTTGCAACCGTATGCCACCTGGCACTCGACAGCGATTGCATCAATCGCTTTGCAAGTAGCAGCCGTTGCTCTGTTCCTGTTTTTCGGCTGTTCATTCTTTGTGGAACTATACCGTTTGAGGAGGAACTTAAAGGAAGAGCGTGATGACTACAGTTTTGGCTTGTGCTTGGGGGTATTCTTCGTCGACGACATCTTCAATGTCTTCGACTTAATTGGATTTGGAGTGCTGGCAGGCTCAATCGTTGTGTGGGCACTTCACGTGCTTGCCTTAACGCATTTCCAAGTGTTTAATATGACGACAGACCTTGCCACAGCTTCAGCAGCAGCTGCAGCCGGTGGCACACAAGAAGCAGAAGCAACTGCAGCCGCTGGCGTACTCTTCACGGCAATAAGCTCAACAGCTAACTCACTGAGAGCCTATGCTCAGTTAGCCGCCGCTATCTTGGCTGTTGCATTTCTTCGGTTGATCCGCATTGGACGCAAACGCAAACAGTTAACCTTGATGTTCTTCGCTCTGGCTTCTGCAGCGGAGGAAATGATCCAGGTTCTGATGGGGACAACACTGGTGTTCATTGGGTTTACGTATGTCTGCTTCTTGTCCTTTGGGCGTCAATTGGAAAGCTATTCAACCCTCAGGAATTCCTTTGTGTCCACAATTATGCTGACGACAGGCTTTTTCCCGCTGTCGCAACTCTTCCATGCGGATGCTATTGTAGCGGGGGCCTTTATTTTCCCTTATCTCTTTTTCATGGGGGTAATATGCTTCAGCTTCTTCCTATGCGTTCTGCTTCGATCGCTGGCATCCCGTGCAGCTGAAATAAAAGCAATGGAGCGACTTGGGAAGGTTGCGGATCGTTCAGTATTAGAGTCCGCACAACTCTTTTTTGCGGAGCTTTTCTGCAGATTGGGTTCAAAACGTGCAAGGGTACAAAGGCAGCAGCAAATGCAGGAGCAACAACGCCTGAAACTGCAGGAGGACTCAAACGTGCATTTTGGAAGTGCAACGCCAACGGACAAACAAGAAAATATCGCTGAGGTGCTAAAGCAAGAGGACGCAGAAAGGAGGCGAAGGGAGAAGCCGCTTAAAGTTGTAGAGTTGCCTCACGACGTGGTTACCAGTGCATTATCTGACGAGCAGTATGCTGCGTTGCCAGAGGAAGTTCGTTTGTATGCAGCTCAAGAAGCAGCTTTTTTTATCGACCGATTCCGCATGATGGCGACACAGATGAGCCTCGGCAGTGGCAACATTGTGTCCCTTCTACAACAGCTAGAGAGCGAGGCGTATGCAGAACTCTCCAGGCTCTCTCGCGACGTGGCCCAGCAAGAAGGTCATCTGCGGCATGAACTGTCAGTGTACGCTTCCCAGGTGGTCAGTGGGCAACAGAGGCTGACGGCGTACATAAAGTACATTGAAAAGGCACTGAAAGATAGGGAAGAAGAGCTTCAGTTACAACAACGGGAGGTGGAACTCCTTGAATCCCGAATGGCGGGTGACTTAGAGTAAACTTGGATGCGGGGTATTGGCGTGCCTTATACAACAATTAAGACACAGTTCGACAAAAGGAAGCAATAAGCGTGTAATAACTGTTATATTCTTAATATTGCTCACGAATACAGTGGTGGTCGAATGCGTATATACGGAAATTGCCCCGGTTTTGGTTTCGGGGCTGCTACTCTAGCTGCAGTGTTTCCGCGCAGAGACTCGGCTTCTTGCACACTTCATTATGGGGTTTTGGAAAGGCACGTTAATGTCGGTGTGTTGGTTGGAGTTCGCCTAGCGGTGGATATTGATAACATCTGTTTACTGCACAGCAGTGACCAGCTGCAGGATGCTTGGCTGTAGCACTAATTGCTGTAAGGGCAGCTGACGGGTTGCTCGGGTGCTTATACATCGCGCAAATGAAGCTACAACAGAGCTTTCCCAGGGGAAAATTTGTCCTATTTCGGGTTTGAGAGTTTGACACCTATTTGTTGTACTCTCCGAAGCTTTTGCTTGGACGGGGATTGAGTGGTGCCACTAATAGACATTCAATTAGCCATATCTGTGGTGGGGTGAGTTTCCGGACAGACTTTGGAAGTGCTACCAACCCACAGATGAACCTATAACTGTTCCTGGACGGTCTATGAGGAACTGTAGCATTCCTGTGGTGCTCGTGGCACAGGAGTTTCACTGGGCAGCAACACCTTAAGTCCTTATTCGCCTACTCGCAGGTTGCTCAAGGGAACATTATTTTTGTGTCTCGATGCTATACGTAACTGACCACCGTACTCGCCTTGGTTCGCAAGTCCCGTGTAGAGAGTACAGCAGGCTCTACGAGTTCAGAGGCGGGGTGCCTGGTTTTGCACACCTCCAGAATAAGGGGCAGAATATCTCACTATTTTACTTGCGGCGCAGTATCATAGGTTTTTACGTTTGTAAATACTAAGGCATTCATCCTCCTCAGGTGGTCTCGAGCACTCGCACCAACGCGCAAATATTGGACAAGCGCCCGTGTTACAACTGTACGAACATATTTGATCTTAAACAAACATAAAGTACAACTTACGCATCGATTTGTTAAAGCTGTTTTTACAGGAAACGAGACCAATTAGTGGCCAATTCCTACGGCAAATTGACGTCGTTGGCAGGAACCACAAGCACAGACTCCAGTTCGGGGGTGGAACCTACTGAAGAAAAATTTGCCCGTTTCATCTCCCCTATGATTAACCTTAAGAAAAGATATCAGTGAAATAATAATCTGAATTATTCATGCAATCTGCATTGCTCACAGCGTGAACGGTGCCACTGAACGGCGGAAGGGAGACGCGAGTCCGATTGCGACTGTCCACGAAGCGGGAGAGAGCTGTTTTGCACCTGGTATTCCGTCATAGATGACAATTCCACTGGGCTTTTGAATCAGCTTTGGTGTGTGGTTGTAGACGACGGGTGCCAAGCGTACTAAAGGGCGTGCTGAGAAGTATTTCAGGGTCACCAGATACAGTACTAGGGGGGATCAGGTGTATGCTCGCCGGCTAATAAACCACCATAAATACATCTCAGAACTATCGTAAAGAGGCAGGGGAGGCCTGTCGATCCTGCACAACCACGTGTTTCCTCCTGGTGGATCCAGTAGAAAGTTTGGATGCTGTGAGCAGGGCAGGTACATAGCCAGCATCTGCGACATCACCTCCAAGTAACTTATGGGAAAGGGTGCCTTTCGAAGATCGCACTGGGAGGATGTCATCAGTTAAAGTGGCGGTTCGTGTACGGCCCTTCAATGACCGTGAGAAAAACATGAACGCACAACTTTGCATTAGTATGGAGGGAAAGGCGACAACAATTGACAATGCCGAAGATCCCAAAGGTGGTAAAAAGACGTTTTCTTTTGATTATTCTTACTGGTCCCACGATGGTTTTGAAAACGATGAAACCGGCTATTCTCGCCCCATTAGCTCAAAATACGCAGATCAACAACGCCTGTACAATGAAATTGGAAAGGATGTGCTCAACAACGCTTACGAAGGCTACAATGCATGCCTATTTGCCTATGGCCAGACTGGAGCCGGGAAAAGCTACTCCATGGTTGGATATGGAGCGAACAAAGGTATCATTGTTCGTGCATGTGAAGAGATATTTGCCCGTATCGGCGCAAACACAGATCCTACTCTACAAGCCCAGGTGCAAATTAGCATGCTTGAAATATATAACGAACAGGTGCAGGACCTTTTGATGCCGATAGAAAAAAGGCCCAAGGGAGGCCTCAAAATTCGGCACACCCCACAGCTCGGAACATTTGTGCAAGATCTCACAAAATGTCCAGTTGACTCGTATGCAGCCATCCAAGCAAAACTTGATGAAGGTGAGGGCCAAGCTTTCTTGCTTGGAATCCATTGGTTGGATAGGATATACAAAGTTCGTCATTGCTGCTGGTTCTGCAGTTGTCGGAAAGCTATGGTGTGGACGTGAGATGGCAAAATCCTTCTATCGATTGTTGTGCAAGTGAGACGGGACAACAGAAACTGCCCGAATTATCCCGGAATGTAGTGTTGGGCATCCAAACAACACCGTATGGCGTTGTTTAAACGCATGCAGGAACAGCAAATCGGACGGTAGGAGCGACGCTCATGAACGCAACGTCATCACGGGCACACACTGTGCTGCAAATTAACTTCCGGCAGATCACTATAGACGGTACGTGAGTATTGCCCGGGGCAAATGAATCTCACAGCGATTCAAGGCAATGCATTAGCTTGGGAAGGAGGGAATTTCCTTAACAGCTACTAAGTATAGTGTTTCGTAGGCAATATTGGCATGCACCCAGCTTTAGGACACTATAAAAGGCATTTCATTTTCCATAGAGCATTTTAATTTCAAGACTGCTCTCCAGCTGGAGAAAATGTGATGCCTGCAGAGTAATGCAGAAAGAACAAAATTCAGCATATGTTCCATGAAATAGTATTCTCCACAAGTGATGTGAAATCGTACGCTGTCGCAGCAGAGTGACTGTGCTCTCCACAGCGTGTTGGACTTCGCAGCTGGCACCGGAGAACCAGTCTCACAGAAGTCTTCTGAAATAAGCTTGGTGGACCTCGCGGGGAGTGAGAGGGCTGGCTCGACGGGCGCAACAGGCGATCGCTTGAAAGAAGGGTGTGCTATTAACCAAAGCTTAAGTGCTCTAGGAAACGTCATATCTGCTCTCGCAGACAAAGCAGCTGGCAAGCTCAAACCAGGGCAGGTGAGAGGCACACCTGAATGTTCAACCTAAGCGCAAACTACTACATACAGTTGCAACAGGAAGAGTCTCACGCTCTCCTGTTTTGACCAGCGCTAAGCACGGCACTGTGTGTAAACAACCCTACTAGGGAATACGTGTTCCACGTTAACGCTGAGCACAACTTGTGTAAGGGATTCACTTCTGCGGTCTTGAGTTAACTTCTTTCTCGTTGGCAAGCCCTTGTATTCTCTTGCTTGTACTAGACAAAACCCTCGTTGTGGTTCCAGTTGAAGATTGGACTATCTCTCGCCAGTGACCCCAGCAGTTCATTTTGCCTGCCGATGCCTTTGAAACCTGTCAACCAGTGGCACAATGCGCATACGCACATCTTGGGCACTCATGGCACTAAAGCATCCTCTCCTCCCTAACTGGGATGCGTGAAATCATATTTGTTCTGCATCCAGCTTGAGAATCCGGGAGCAAGATTACTCACCTACTTCTCGCAGGGTCCATGATGGTATCCGATACGTATCTTTTGGGTGCAGGTTGTGCCGTATAGGGACTCTGCGCTCACACGCATACTCCAGACGGCTCTAGGGGGCAACAGCAAGACATGCATGATCGCAGCATTGTCTCCCGCCACTGTAAATTACGAAGAAACTCTCAGCACGCTCCGCTACGCAGGTGATAAGACTTTTTGCAGCCCTTAATTTGGTGGGAATCATGGTGTAATACAGCTGTGCAATAAGGCCACTGTACTTAACGTTCTGTAAAATCGCACAACAGGCAACTTCTCCTGTTGAAACTTGCAACTTCATGCTGCATCAGATCGGGTCAAACAAATAAAAAATGAAGCTACTGTCAATGAGAACCCCTTAGAGAAGCTTATTCGGGAACTTCGGGAGGAGAACGAAAGGTTGAAGACAGTGCGTTCATTCCTCCACACTTTATGGGGGAAAGAAATTCTGCTTGTCCTGCCGGAACTCTGTCGTGCCCTTAGAACTTTTCTTCTTGATTTTGCTGTCTGCATCAAATAAATATGTAGAGCTGCAGAATGGATGCCGACAGTTACTCTCTCCATGGGCTACGGTTTTCGCATGGCAAAGGACATCCCTAGCTCCACCGTAGCCATGTACACGCTTCTATTCCCTTGACAGGCTTGCCTACGATGGTATAGTTATTTTTGCCTCACATTGGGGATGCGAGTATCTGTAGGCAATGGGTGGCGCCTTGCCAGATGCTGTGCCGGGTGGAGGCGCTGACCCCCAGATGGAGGAACTTCGCAGACAGTACGAAGAGGAACTGGAGGCAAACAGAAAGGCCCTACAAGAAATGACAATGTCATGGCAAGATAAGCTAGAAGCTGCAAAAAAAAGGCGACCTACAAGTGTAGAAGTCAGGGATACAGATCAACTAACTATACCTTACCTTAGCAATCTCAATGAAGACCCGCTTCTTTCCGGGAAGATTGTTTTCCCGCTGACGGAAGGGAGTAGCACTATCGGTAAACCGGGGGGGAATACAGAGCCTAAGTTCCACATTGGTGGCCTTGGAGTGTCTCCTCTGCACGCTGTTGTTGATGTAAGACACGCCCAACAGGACGGAGACGGGAGCGGTGCAACTGTCTATGAAGTGATGCTAACAGCGCACGGGAAGACGTGCATAAACGGTTTAGTCCTCGGGAATAACGAGTCTAAAGTCTTGGGACACAAGGACAGAATAATATTCGGGCATAATAATATGTTCGTCTTCGTTGATCCAACAGACGAGGACAAGACGCTACCCTCCTGGGAAGAGGGAATGAGGGAGGTGACGAAAGATGTTATTGATGAGTGCGCGACCCAACAGACACCTCAGGCCAATCTTGCTGAACTCAAATACCAGGAAAAGGTTGAAAAGTTGCAAACGGATATGCAAATTTTCGAATCTGAAAAGAAGGAGCTGCTGAGAAGGATTAAGGACAAAGAAGCACTTGTGCTTGCTAGTGAAGAGGATCAAGCAGAAGCAGAGAGAAAATTGAAGTTGGTTGCGGCTGAAAAACGAGCAGTGCTGCAGGAACTAGACAGAAAGGAAGACGAGTTGAAGGCTAGGCGCTTGCTTTTGGAAAGGGAAAAGAATGAAGAGGCAAGACGGCAAGATGCTGAGCGGGCAGCTCAAGTTTTTCTACACGAGGTCATGAGTAGAACAGCGTTGCTTGTGGAAGAGGCGAATGGGTATGCGCAAGAGCTTGGAGTGGGCGTTTACTTTTCTCTCAAGCTAAACACAAAGACACGGAGTACGGGAGGCCTAAGGAGCACTCTTATCGGAACATCCTTACAACAAACAGAGATCGTAATCCGAGTGCAGAGAGTGGACTCAGACGTTGTACAGCTGTGGAACTTGGACTTGTTCGAAAGAAAGGTTTTTGAAATGAGAGAATTGTATACGCAATGGGCGGCGGGTTCAAGGGCAGAGTCATATCTAAAAGAAGGCGTAACAGATCCTTTCGCTCTGGATTTGGACAGCTACCAGGTGGGTACAGCCTAGTAGAGACATACATATAAATACGCATGCCAAATATGGACTATATGCACCATCCTCTCACTTCTATGAAGTGTGTGGATGTTGCAAATCGTCAACCCTTCCGTTGTCCAAGTAACCGGACTTTAGAGGCTTGAATATCCACGCGGGACCGAGCTTGAGCTACGTGCGGTTTAGGTCATTGGAGAAAGTTATCTATACCTTGACACAATTCGTTTCCTCTTGCCTATTGAGTCAGAGGTATTCCCAATCATTGATGCCAACGGAAAAGTGTGCGGCAAGCTCACCCTTTCCGTTAGCATTGAAGTTGCTTCGAACACTGATGATCCGGATTGGTACGACAACGCGTATATTCCCCATTATTAGCAGGACTGATTAAATCAGGTTGCAACATCCTCTAATCACTTCCCATCAGCTACTGTTCTACGCACAAGCCGTTTGTAAGATCGAATCAGCGCATGCTATGAGCAGACATTGTCGAGTGCAACTTTTTTGAGTCACCAGCCAGGGTCGGATTGAGCAAGAAGTCAACATAGACGCTCTTCATTCAGTAGTGGACATTAAAGGTCGCGAGATGATCCTTACAATAACTGTTCACTCGGCACATGATTTGCCAGAAAAGCTTTGCAAACACCCCCAGGCAAGTGGAGAGCCCTTGCTTAGAGTTAATAATAAGGAAGGATTCCGAAACAGCACCTCGGAATTTGAGAAATGGACATTTGGAGCCCAAGGAAGGTGAGTATCTTGCCGTCTCTTACGTTACAGATTATCTACCGATGGCTAGATGGTGAGACGGATGTTTCTATGATGTCCCTGGAAGAAGCTTCTTGCAGCCCGACTTTCAACAATTCAAGGGTGTGTCAGCCTAAGTTCACATTCCCATGCCATACACGTCTGTGCATTCACAGCAGCAGGCAAAACATTTTCACGGTTACCTGCTTTTGCCAGTCGAGCTAAACAAACCATGAGGGAAGATGGAATTTGCAATATGGCACCTCCACTTTTGTTTGTGCTCAGAGCTTCACTGTTGTAGTCGACGACTCAACAGCTGAAAGCCTTAGTGGTGCCCTAGTATTTGAAGTCAGTGGCAAAATGGTTGAAAAGAAAACCAAGACGAAGGTGAGGAAGGGCCATGCTGCCAAGGCCACCAACATTACCTCGCTAAAGAGAGAGCTAGAAGAAAGTACCAAGACGTTGGGGATTGTACAACGAGTCCTAAACACCGAAGGAAAATCAATAGAACAACTTGTTAGCGTCTGGTGAAGTGAAAATGGAATGAACGGAGGGGAAACTGTATTCAATTAGCTGCAACACATACTTTCGGCGCTTTTCCTCGCGAAGCCCTTGAGGGAAAGTGCCCAAGAATTGAATTGTTAGAGGGTGCATGGATCACGCTGTTGGGTGAAGCACCCGGAAAAGCACAAGCAGCACTAGGAGCGCTGCCACGCCTTCACCGAGACTAGGCTGATTGGTATAACACCGCGGTAGCAACAGCCGCACTGCAAGCAGTGCCACAAGCATATGCGCCACTTAGTGTTTGAGTAACCAACAGGCCAACAAGTAAAAAGCACAACGATTGATTCCTAGCGATTGCACGTGCTAGAATAGCAGTACAGTGTACTGGCTGCTTTACCGTTCGCTTCTTCCTCCTGGGTGCTGCCAATTGTCTACAATCTCTTCCGTGGGAGGCAAGACGCAGCTCATAAGCAAACACCTTATCCTGCTTCAGCCTCTCCCGGGCATGCGTCAGTCGTTGGTTGTGTATCACGTAAAACTACTGCTGTGTGAACTTATGCTCTTTTTCCATTGGTAACAAGGAAGGGATGGCATTGCGCTGAATTGTAAATGGCAGCATTTTGCCGTAGGAAGCTAAGGAAAGACCAGGGTACAGGTTTATATTAAGTGAGGTTAAGTCCCCTTCACTCTTGCTCGATTAATCAGAATTCCTCATGAATGCCTGTGGCAGGGAGAGCATTTCTGTTGATAGCATTATCCCGTGCCGTGAGGCTATTGCCGCTGGCGCTGCTGCATGCCATTTCGTGGGGCTCAGAACGACAGTTTGTGGCGGAGGGCCTCCCCAGCAAGTGACAGCTAAAGACAGTCGTTTGACTTGAGTGTACTTCACAACTGTCCTATACCTTTTAAATTAAAATTTAATATTAAACTTCGGATTTAGGGTATTTGAAAGTAGTCTACGTAGTAAAGGCTGGAGGAAATTGAACACACTTCTAATGCCTATCTTTTGGTACTGAGTTGACAGAAATTATCACCGCGGCCGTAGTTAGAACAACCACTCCGTTTCTCAACGCCGCTCTTAATTCGTACAACTGATGTGTAGTCATATCCTACAGTTTCCAATGTTTGGTTGCACAGACTCCGCGAACTGTAGGCCCCAGTGAAGCTCACCCTGCTGGTCGTCTACGCCCACCGGACTAAGGAAATTACAGGAGCTACGTGAAATACACGCTGACGCATGATGTACAAGGAAAGGTTGATTGGCCTATGCGAATAATTATTTCCTCCGCATGCTCGCAAACCCTATGTAATTGAGCCTGTTCATCCCAGGAAACCTACCTATAGTCCCCCTTCGGGACCACTGGAGCAATGAATGCGATGCGGCAATTCATTCACAAAACCTTAACTCGGCCTTAGTATGCAACAGACACTACCTAAACTATTCAGTAATTGTCTACACTGATAGAGCATTCAGACAAGTAGTGTTGGCTTTGCTTGTGGGCCTTCTTGCAGGTGTGAGTTGCAGCAGTGCTCCCAATTCGCCACCTGTCTTGTGGTAGCTCTACTTGCTGGGGTCACTGAGACAAGGACGCCTAGGGACATGGGGTGATGCCAACTAGATCAACCCAATTTACATGAGGTACTTCGTCTCCATTGCAGTTGGCTATAGTTTATGGATGAGATCGATGGCTCCGTTCGCAATCGAGAGCTGGTGCAGCACACCCCCTGCGCCTGTAGTATCTGCCTTCCTATTTGTCGCAATTTGCCGCTCAAGAAACAAAACTTTTGGTACAGACTGTAAGCTAGAGTATTTACTGATGCTAGTCTACGGTTGTAGATGCCTGCCATCCGCAAACTTGCTACGTGTGCTAGCTGCTGCCGAAGTCGCTCAGCGCAACTGGGTAGCCCCAAGCGTTGCTCCAGACAGTGCCCGTTTCTCCTTGTTTCTGCTGAATACAGTAAAACAGTAACACTAAAACTCAGTAATAGCACTTCGTATGGCTTGTAGAGTGACTATTCGAGGTGAAGGGCTTCAGCCTCTGGCTGTTGACGAGCAATAAACACATGGTTGCAGCCGCCTATCAGGAACACCGGCAATTCAGGTTTCCTGACAGTGCTCTCTGTTCGGCTCCAGGAGCATTCAATTGTGGCACCAAAACAATTCCCTTTTAATTATTAAGTGCCAAAGTGTATTTAGGAATGTGAATTCCGCAAGATTGCATGGGGCGGGCTCGTAGAGCGACGCTGCTTCCTGGGCCTACATACCCAATGAATCGAAGCACGCCGGACTCGAGCACCATTGCTGCAACCGGATTCGCACTGTTCTACAAAGTATTGAAGTACAGCACTAGTAAATTTAGGAATAACACTTCTCACCAGATTGAGAGGAAGCCAGATTAACAGTAATGGCCGGAGTGCTTTTCCTCATCAGTTTTGCCCAGCCCCAAAGTGTCCCGTCTCTTCTTGATGTTCATTCCGTTAGCCAATTCCCTACTGATATACCTATTTGGTTCATTCGCTTCTCAAATCCCGTATGCCTTGCACTACATGACCTCGGTTTTAAGCCCCGTACAGTGTGCTGGCAGGCGCTACAGGATTGCCACCTGACATCCGGGGTGTGACATGCAGGACACAGGAGAGGGGTCCTTTCTGGGTCCAATGTTCAGCACAGGAAATATCTAAAACGACGGGTTCCATCCGCTGAGCCATTCTGTATTAAACGCTTGTTCTGCAAACCCCACACTTTTCAGATTTGAGGAGGAGCGCTGGGTCCAACATCTCCTGCAGCTCTCCAGGAAGGTTGTTGAAAGCTTCAGTTTCCTTGTTGCCTAGCTCTGTGCCGTAGAGCATCCATGCCTGAAACGGCCAGTTGGAACGATGGTTGGTACAATTATCACTGCCCACTCTTCTGCAGTAAACTAATGCATGCGCCGCTCGGGGGGAGCCAAGCCGCTTTTGTAGTCGTGTGTTACAGTTCGCAGAGGGTGGACGTTTGGGACTAAGACTTTCCGCGTTCTTGGATTGACTGCCTTTGATTGGAGAGGTGCTATCCAAAATAAGTCATTCAGCAGCAATTACGATGGGATAACCCAAAATCAAGTCAGACACAGTGAAGACTTCAGTCGTTCTTTTGTGAGGGTTGGAGTATAGCAAAATATGCATGGAGGTGCGGCGTATTTTGCAGCCAGCGCTGCCACCGCAGCGCATCGGGACTCCTCCACTGCCGTCTTCGACGCGGAAGGCGAAGGACCTACCCTTCACCGAGGAGGAAGGCTGCGCTCCTCGGCTTGGCTGAGTCGTTATGGACAACGGGAACGCCTTGGGGGTACATTAGTGTTGCAGAGGTTAGTCGTCGTTGCCGCATTGGCAGCGGCCTTCATTATCCTGAAATGCGCTTCTCATTTGGGTGGTGGGAGAGCCCCTGGTTGGTTTCGTAGGTCTCTAGCAGCGCAAGGAGGCTACACAGTTGAGGTAGCTTGCGGCGGCAGTGAACGACCTGCGTTACGAGTAGAAAGTGGAGTCGGTATATCTGAAGATGAGACCCAATGTGCAACGTACGGAAGAATTAACAGTGTATTTAACCTTTTGGATCAACTGCAACGCATCTGCGGAGAGCTTATTGACGGACGGGGGATTCTACTGCAAACCCGCATTGCCAGCTTCTACTTAATCGTCAGTTCCCAAGAGCTTGCGGCTGTTTCTGGGATGCTACCAAACACCCTGGAGATGCGCAGACTACAGCTCACGAATTCAGGCTCCGCTATGGCCAATGCCATCCTCAACCAGTTTCCTCGTTGCGAATATGGCGGCAACGCATGCCGACGGATTCGTCGGCTTATCGGCCTGAACGAGCTGCTACGAAGCCTCCCAAATACGTGTACGTTAGGGATTAAGCAATGCATGGCAAGGCTGCAGCATCTAGGGATTGTTCAGATGGTGTTCTTGACTAGCACAGTTACCCTGCTGAAAGGGCTTCTGGGTTCCCCAGAACACCGAAGGAGGCCATCCGACAAAGCAGTGGCCGATATGCTCACAGCAATGACCAGTCTCCGGCATCAACGCCGAAGCCAGATTTTCAGCGACCACAGCCTCGGACCGTGGGTAGCACACTACCTGGCGATGGGGACCCCCCAGTCTGTTGTGCAGAGAGAGAGGCAACGACAAATCCTCCTAAATAACGATTTGACGCCAGTGGGTGTGCTTGTCACGCAGCTGAGAGAGGAAGCTGAGCGCGTAATGGACGCACTAAGAAGGGCAACAGGGCAACTTGCTACTGCACGTACGTCTGGACACCCAGCCAGTGCAGAATCCGCGCAACGGACTTGGCCCCGTACCGCCTCCGGAGACCAGATGATACCGATCCCAACTCCCCGTTCAAACGGAACATATACGCCAGGAAGTTCACCCTCTGTCGTTCAAGATAGTGGTTTCAGCCGTGGACAAGCTTTGGGTTTGAGTGTTACGCTTGATCGCGGTCACCCGCTGCTTCGTCAACCGCCCCTTCACCCAGTCCCAGAAGAGCCTCCCTTCAGGCTTACAGACGACTCAGTGCAGAATACTTCTTGGCACAGAAGCGGAACGCCTTCTGCCAAAGTTCCAATATTTGGGGTATCCACTCACCACAATTCAAAAGTGGGGGAGGTTCCAGCAGGGTTACCAGGGCTACCACCTGTAGGCTTCTTGGGTGGAAATCAGGTGCCTGCGGCTTTGCAAGCCGTAGGACCCGCAGGTGTGCCGCATGTGCAGCCGTCAAACACACGCCGTGAGATCCCCCGGCGCCAGTCAAGAGAGCGGGCTAGGGCTACACCCTTTTACGGGGTTGCACTGGGCGAGCCGAGACCATCTGGTTCAAAGGAGCCTCAGCGCAGGTGACAAACTCTGCCAGAAGAACAAAGATAAGCTGCACTGAATGCTCAACTTCCGCCGTCTATGCAATCCCGCCTTGTGCCCATGGATGCCGTTAGTCACCCAAACCTGTTGGATACAGACAAGGTGCATGTGGGTGCTCTCCACATACTGCCATGAATCCCATTCAAACCTATGGGGATTCAGTCCTGGGTGCTGCGGTGAGTACATGGGGTGGGAACCCGTTGGTCTCGCTAACGGCGGAGCCGACCAGTTGCAACGCTAAGGACGCAGTGGGTGGTGAGCGTGTGTTTGATCAGGGTGCTGAAGTTCTTCATCGTCGCTGGCCGCAAACGTAACCTTTTGCCAGCAGTTGAAATGGTGAATATGCTTTTTCGCTCAAAGGGGGAAGCGATGCTGTAATGCAAGGCAGCGGAGAGGCGCTTGCTTAGGCACATGTTCCAGTAGAAGGTAACCATTGATCAATTGCGAGGGGGGAATGAGAACCATGAGTTATACTCAGAATAAACGGCACATCCTTGCCTCTTGCAGGGCAAGGCGTCATCGATACAACAATATTATTGGGTGAGGAAGTAATGGATAATACATGTGTTTTGATGCTCGGAGAACACTTTGTGCATTCAGTGGTTTTGATGCACCTGACGGCGAATAGTTTTCTTGGATTTGCTGTCAGCTAAATACCGCTGCGGCGGGCTTTATGCGAGGGAGGTTCAACTTGGTCAGGCTTCTGCTCTTCTGGCCCAATTATTCTTGGAAACTACTTATCCTGCAGAAGAGCCGGTCAGCCCGGGGTAGATGGCGAAAAATGTGCATGCATCACACTTTGTATGTAGGTCCCCTATTCTGGGTCTAAGAGCAAGCAACATCGCTGCTGCTGATACTCTTGTGATAAGACGCAGCAGTGAATTTTTGCTGGTCATTGAAGTTTGTTCGTCGGAGATATGTTTTCCCGGATGCTCCATGCCCGTCCGCGGTATTCGTTAATCGAAGTATGTGTATGGGTTACAGAATGTAACATTATGTAAGTTGATGTCCCTCTTCATTTGGCCAGCACTGCCAACCGAAGCAGTGCATTATACATAGCATGGGGCGAATACCGTTGTGCTAGCAACGACACCATTATTTCCTCCTGTCGAAAACAGGATACGAATGATCTTTGAGCTTGAGACATTGCCCCGAACCGGTTGCTTAGGGGAGATGCACAACGAACAACGCACCAACAGCCTAGTCCTGATCTTTTCAGGTATGCGCTGCACATTGGCAGGGTTCCAGGTACAACTCTTGTGAGGCCGACACATTATGTACGTTTAAGGGAGGGTAAATTATTCAAACCAGCTCATATCGTCGGACGTCGCTCAGATCATTGAGTGTCACAGCAGGCCATCTCAATGGGCACTGCACTGGTGACGAATGGGCAACAGGGAGACCAGCCCGTTCTTCCATATGCATTGTCGGGCAAAATCTTGAGTGCCTACCTCCGAAGATAGGTACCATATATTCTTCGGAGGAATGCAATATTCGGATGCTTTCAGGAACCCGTTTAGTACAATCTTATTTCACACTGGTTTTCTTCGTACCGGTTGCGCGTGCACTGTCCATGGAACTGTCAGCAGCTGGTGAATTAAAGTTCCCTATCTATAGAGTATTCGCACTAAGTGGCGTATTTTACACTCCTAAGGGGCTGAAGTATATCATTCCGAAAGCAACTCCAAGCCAACTGTTGGGGCGATTGTACTAAGCCTCAGGAATTGCGGGTGGAGGGGGTCACAGGTAGGAGCAAGTTGTTGCAATTTTTAGGACAGCTAGTGTCGCTAGTGGGGCGTCCATGGCGAACGATGGTGAAGCTTGTCCCTTTATTGGCTAGGGGGACAGATGACACAAGCTAATTGCTGGGATGAGATGCAATGGGATTTATGAGTAGTGCGGCAGGTTGGCGCGTACTCTCACAGTACAGGTTGGACACTAGATTTTTGTACGGAAGTTGTTGGTAGGGGCTGGGATTTTGCGGTTTTGCGTGGATGGATTGTCGAGGAGGCACCTGCGGTCTGTGCGCTAGAGGACTGCTGCTCTCCACCGCTCTTGAGATTCTCGCAGCTCTCCAAACAGACAAAATAATACACTAGAGCAGAAATAAATGGATGATATTGTGATTGGGGAGGGCACAAAACAGAAAACTGGATTAGGGTGCCTTGCGGCCGCCTGTCGGCAGTGGACATGGCCGGGCACTGTCTCCGACGATGATGGTGGAAGTATGTGAATTTCTCTCCCCGTGAAGCCTCTACAGCTAATTTGTATAATGGAAAGCATCGAGTTCAATTGATGCATAGAAAATATATGGTGTACAGCTAGAAAACAAGCCGGCAATGCGCGCCAACCGGAACCACCCTCCCGCCAGCCCGCCTGTGCTTGCGAATTCCTCACCGCGACTGCTGCTGTCACAAGGCGCTGCAAGAATCTAGCTGGCACCTTGGGTTTGCTTGTTTCATCTGCCCTCACGAATATTGTCTGATTGTTTTTTGTTTGTTTTCTTGTTGAGTAATTCATATTTCGATCTGCCTGTGGCTCTAGGACCTCCGGTTGGTTGAACGTAAACAACTTGCGCTGGCCGAGCCACCCTTCAGAGCGTCGTCTTCTGTGGCCTTCTATTGCTTGATCTGGCCATACACCGTTGAGCTTGAACTTTAAACTTCTCTTTGCTATCTTATCTTCTTCTTCGCCACCTTTCCTTATAGTCGTCATGGAGGTGCCCGTAATGAGGACCCGCGTGTCTTCGGCCTCCGCAGACTTCGACCTAGAAACTGCAGCAGGGAAATCGTACTCCCATGAGGAGCCCAAAGAGAGAACTCCATTCGATTATCTTAAAAAAGTAAGTTGACGACCCCTCATGTAGCCTTCCTGGGCCCTGCCTTGCCCGCCAATAGGCACCATCGAGGTGGCAGGCATAGAGCATGGCCGCTAGCGGCATCGCAGGTAACTTCTCGAGAATCTTATCCACAACGATGAACTTACATAATATGTTTGTCTGAGTTTTCTCTCCCCTGTGCGCCAGGCCAGCCGCCTTTGGCTTGCACTCGCTGCGTTTCTCCTCATCCTGTTCTTTTGCCTTTCGTCATCCGTCTTCAATCAGTCGCCTAGCGGCTCCCAAAACTACAACCTACATCAAACGGGTTCTACTACTTCGGGGGAGGATCCTTTGCTTGTTGGCCACCGCATAGCCTCTCTGGATCGCGTGCAGTCGACACTAGAAGCCCAACCGCACCGCCGGCATCTTCCCCACCACCACGTAGCGCATGCAGCAGCACAAACTCACGACAGCGAAGGCATGACAATCGAAGGGCAGCAGAAAGCACAGCAACACTTGGATGAAGAGGAAACAGATGAAGATGACAACGACTATGCAGAAGAGGACGAAGAAGAGTCTCACTTAGACAGAGAATATCTGGCAGAAGCGCATTCCGAATACCTCCGCAATGAAGAGCTTGACGAAGGCAAACAACATCCAGATGAACCAGAGTACATTGACATATGGGTACGCTTCAACAGCAAACTACCTACATCTCGGGCCTCAGGTGCAGCATCGACAATTTCGAAAGCCCTTTCATGTAACAGGGCACTGGGGTTAGATCCAACCTTCTTCTCTATGCCAAGCATATTCAAACATGCATCATGAACGAATTTAAAACAGTGTTCTCGTTCACAGTTTTATCTGATTGTGTTTTGCTGCGTCCGCACAGGACGGGGTATCTCACGAAGATCTGCATATATCGGAGGGTGTTCCTGGGTTGAAGACACCTCTCTACCGCCTCCCGTTTGTTGACGGACAGCACAACGACACTCACATCATCGGCGTGCATACAAAAAAGGTATATTTGCCCCGCTTTCTAAGCGTCAGCGGTGGCAAGAGACTCCCAGATATCACGGGCACATACAGGATGTACATGATCAAGGACGGGAGACCCAAGCCACACCTCAACCACGGCAGACTCATTTGGCAAAAGGTAGGCAAATACACATGTTTCGAATTTCCGGACTTTTCTGACGGATGAACTCAGAACATGGTAAATGACCCCGGAGATAAGCGAGCAGCGCTTCTGGCGATATTTCCAGTGCCCGATGTGTTTCCCACTGCTTCTTTTAGCATATACTTCATGCATTACAGACTACAGGGGACTGTGCTTTTGTCGCATGCTTGTGTTTAGGAGGGACAGAACTCGTCTATGTTTCTGTACTACGATCATATGCATCACACGTGGGTGTTCAACAACGAGTTGGAGCTGCGCAAGCCTCAGCCTTTGGCTTTCCTCGCCCATGGAGCTATTTTGCCCATCAGCAAAAGAAGCGACAGAACATTTCGAAAATACGGGGCCCCGAAAAGCGTACACTGGATAGTGAGAGACATAGTCAGTGGAGACTCTCGGCCAGACGGCACCATCAAAGTTGAAGGTAAGATCACCCAACTGCACACAACCCAAGGGGCACACCTGCTAAGCTTATCCCAGCATTTGGCTAACACCGGGATATGTGCAGAGGAGTCAATTACTAATAATAAGGGTAGGGGTGACGGACTAAAATGGAGTTTTCTGGAGTGTTCCGCGAACAACTCTTATGTGTCAGCCAGAGGCGATGAACTGGCCTATCCTCCAGTCTGGTGCTTCACTTGTATCTTGGTTTTGGCCTTAATATCTGCTTAGAAGGGTTCGCAGTCCATATAATTAAATTTTGCTTGGATTGGAAGAGGCAATAATTAGTGGGTTGGTGCAGTGTAGCTGGAATTTGAGGGGACAACCCTTATGTTGCTTTTTCTTCTTGCCGCAGCCGACCCACGGCGGAGTGGAGACGCAGACCTGCAACCGTTATTATTGCAGAAGGTCTACCACGCCCCTGAAGACGGCTCTCTTGACGGTGAGGGGGAAATGGATGACTTTGAGTTGTTTGAAGAGGAGCACGAAGAGGACGAAGACGAAGAGGAGGAGCTGCCGTTGGATGAACACGGCGAGCCTATTGCCCTACCCATTGGGGCGCGCAGCTTCCAACAGTTTATCACCCACTTGAGGACAAATGTATACCACACATTTGACACTTTGCACCCGCGGTATGATCACAAGGAAATACTCAGGGACCCCATCACATTCGTCGAAACCAACGCTCATCCAGACTTAGTGGGGCCCGAAAGGCTTGACGGCTACTCCCACGACGTCGTCCCCCACCCACTAAGGAAATCTATCCAAAACGAAGAGATTCACTGAGCTAGCAACTGGCTCAGTAGGTAGCTCAGCTAACCATACCAGTAACTCCAGCAAGGCCCCAGGGGACAGCTGTATTTGGCGCTGCTCTCTTTTATTCAATGGCCTTAAGTTGGGGGCTTTATTCAATCCTCCACACCCTGGCAGAGAAATCTGTTTTGTTAGCATTTGGGGTTCTCTGTGATTTAGCACACATCTGACTGGGATCTTGACTAATTTAAGTTGAAAATGTAAGAATACAATTGCGGCATCCCAACGTAGGCGGCTACATACCAGTGCCAGCGTGCAGCGAATGAAGATCACGATGCACAGTGTACCCAAATAGAAATCAAAAGAATTCAGAATCCAAGTTTCAGCTTCGGTGGCCAACGTGGCAGAAGCATGCCACGGGCACAGGTGGCCGGCTATCTAGCAGCGTTTTATCTACCTGCACGATAGCGGCTAGTGGTAAAACGAATGATATCCCTAGTTAATTTTTGTTTTTCTGTGGGCCGTTAGGATTCTTATCTGTGCATTGCAGAAACACTTCATTCTGGAAAGTATCTAGTCAACGCACGAACATCGCTGCAAGCTGCGCCTGCTTTGCTTAGAGCATTGCTTGCAGCCGATTCACCTGAAGCCTACTCGTGTTGCAAAAGGAAATGTACGAAGAGCAGCTGTACTACAACACCAACAAATATTACTATTACTACCACTACTACTATTACTACTGCTTCCACTATTGCTACTTCAGTTCCTTACATCCTGAACGGGACATCAACAGTGTGGTGACCATCCCCAGCAGCTTCTGAAGTGTAGCTTCGTTATGCAAGGGGACGACCCCAGAGAAGGGTTTGTCTCCCTGGTCTGGGGTTGTCTTGTTGCTTGCACTCTGGTTGTGCAGTGGTTGCTGCTGCTGTTGTTGGCTTTGCTTCTGCCTACGCTGCTGCGGGCATCCTATGCCTTTTCGGTTAGGCTTACACGATCGGGTGGGCCTGCGAATATATTGGGGGTTTGGGGGGCCGGGTCTCTCTGGAAAGGCAGCAGAGGGGACCCCTTGTAGGAGCAGTCTTTGTTGAAGTTGGTTCTGCATTTGCTGTTGCAATAGATCACGCTGCTGCAACGGCACTGCTTGCAGAGGAACTCGGCTTCCGTCTTGCTGCATAGGGGAGAACAGCAGCGGGCCCGCTGGTTGCCCTAAAGTCCTAGGGGACCCTGGGATCCAAGGGACTCCAGTATGGATTGTTGCTCCTGTGGGCCCTGGTCCACTAGGGCCCCAGTAGCCAGTGAGCAATCCACGCTGGTCGAGTTTCTGAAAGGGCACCGCGGCGATTGGGGGGCCTCTTGGGGTGGGTAGGAGAGGGGGCCCAGACGGTGCTGTCCTGGGGAGAGGCAGAAGGGGTCCAGCATTCGGGAACCCATCCCAGGAGCCTCCTGAACAGCCGGGTGGCTGCCCCCTCTTTGGCTGCTGCTGAGAAAATCGTCGATGGTGTAGAGAATCCCCTTCTCGACGAGGATGAGGTGGTGGGGGAGGCGCGCAGAAAATGTCGTAGTTAGCAGGCCTCGGGACACAAGGGGCAACTGCCCTTCCCAAGGCATGGGATGGGGAAGCAGGGCATATATCCGCTCCTGCTGCACCAGGCAAAGCACTAGGAAAGTAGAAGGGCATCGGCGAATCGTCGGGGCTGCGTTGTAGTTGTTGCTGCTGCAGCACGAAGTTAAAGGCCTTGTTTGGAGGCTGTAGCAGCAGAGACTGTCTCCTCATACCTAGCATAGCAGATAAAGTGTATTGACACTTCCTGGGAAAGGCTTTTGCAGCTGATGCCGCCGACCCAGCACTCCTTGAAGGGGCTGAATGCGGCCGGCGCTTCCATGGTGTGCTCTGGAGTACGTGCTGCTGCTGTTGAGACTCCTTCACCCCCTGCTGGAGCGGTGGCTGTGGTCTATTTCCCTCCTCTTGCACAGGAGAAAACGCACTGCGCGAATGTTCTGGAACGTCGACCCTCGGAGCCCTCTGTGCTGTGGCGGATGACGACTTCTTGCATCGGTGCTGCTTTCCAGCACCCAGAAGGCCTGCAGATGGTTGTTTAGGGCACCCTTGGCGAGCCAGTCGAGAATCCTTGAATGCATCGAAGTGCTGTATAAGACTAGGGTCATTAGCTGCGGTTATTGCAGCTGCTTTGTTTGGTTCTGCTGGCATTCGTGGGGTGTCCGCTGCTGCTACTGCTGCTGCTGCCGAGGAACCCTCAACGGGACACTCCGCACCTAGGGTAGGTTTGTGGGCCGCCGATCCCCAGGGATTCGCTGATGCTGAAAAGGGAGCTCTTGGAACAAACGGGGCCGCGTGTGGGTTAAGGGCTTTTGTTCTGCAGGGATAACAGGCAGCAAGACTAAGTAAGAACACCTGCAGGGAAAAAACGGACTAGGAGCGCACTGTAGAGTAAGCTCGTGCAGCCAATCTTGAAAGAAGCAACTTACTTTTGAGGGCTCCGTGAGGCACAGTGGTGTGCCGGGCCTCCTGCCAAGGCCTTCTCCCCTTCGCTGCAGATAAGCACAAGGTGCACCAAATATCCGCAACGATTTGTGTATGCATCCTGGAGTTAGCTCCTATGCTGTGCCATTAGGTTCCACACAGTAAGTGGTGAATAATGTTGAGCTTGTCTTGCCTCGTCTTTGCGCAGCGCTCCGCTGCTTCCCCGCACGCAGAAGCACCCTGCCACAGAACACACAGCATTATCGTATGGATTAGTTCTCAGCCAGCCTTACATACGGTCAACGGCATCTGTCCACTCATTACTTGAGGGCTTTGTGGTTAGGTGTGGAGGGCCTTTCAAGTGCTTACGGCAACGGTTGCTTCGGAAGGGACAGTGGTGTCAAGGCCCAGCGAAGAACCTTCACTGGGACACTCGACTGCAGAAACGATCCCAGAGACGATCCCAGGGCCTTTCTCTTTTGTCGAAAACACAAACCGGCGGAAGGCGGAGATAAGTGCATGCCGCTCTCTGACACCATCCTCCTGAGACATTCAGAGTGTGACGACCACACACAGAGGTTTTGGTTAGAGCGCAAACACAAGGAAAGCCGATAGCCCTCTTGGACACAGAAAAGGGAGTCACGAATTAGGGAGTTGGGAATTATATTCATTTATGCTTGTTGCTGTCAAAGTGGCGTTTACGTGGTTGGCTATATGCACAATCCAGCTGCAGGCTAGCGCTGTGGCCCAGGGGAGGGCGGGGTCAACCATTCCCCATGAAGGCCACTGCAGACAGGTGTCTTCATGAGCCCTTTCCGGGCTAACAGAGCCCCCCACTGCGGGGCTTTCACTTGCTGCTGTTCTTGTATTTGCCGTTGTGCTCGCTGCTACTTTTGCCGCTTTGAAGGCCACATTCGATACAGCTGAAGGCCTGCTGTGTAGGACAATGGAGTGACAAGTGTAAACGGTACTTCAGCAAGACAGAAACAAGGGCCTCACGTGATACACCGAGATTGAAATGATGAGGGGTTGATTTTCGACCGTGCAACGTGCTCTCTACACCTGTAGAGGTGGTTGTCTACAGATCTCTCTCGGTGTCATGGCTTAGCCGACCCACCCCTTTTTCAAGGCGAAGAGAGGCAAAGAATCGAGGATTTCCTCAAACTGACTGTGGGCTGGTGCCTCCTTTACAGCAGCACAGAGGCAGCTATACAGCCTTACTGAATACAGCAAGCAGAACTATCATAGCCTGCCGGCTTCATCAAACGAACAGTGAGTGTATGTGTCCGCAGCTTCACTTCCTCCGCAGGTGATGTGGGGCTACGCCTATGATTTCACTTGGGACCACAGCCTCTCCACAAATATGTGAGTCATTTAATCCCTCAGTAGTGTTTACAGTTTTGGTTTGCTCATTTAGGGCTTGTGGAGGTTGCAGTCAACCCTACGGCCAAAACTATGGTTTTTGACTGACTGGTATCGAAGTCAAATGCCCTGAAGATGCAGAGGACGTCATGGGCAAGTTGATTCTCCAGTGGGGCCATCGGGTCAGCTTTAAAGCAAAGGAGAGACCCGCAAGAAGATATTAACTGGACAATACAAGAGCCGGCTGCTGCGGGCTCTGTTATGTGGCTTGCAGTGCTCGCCACTGCCGACGAGGAGTATCCTGCAGGCAGTGCTTCGCCAAGCTTGCGGCGTCGTGCGGTCTCATCAGGTGCAGCCCCGCCGCTGGATGCTCCCCACTCTGTACAGAAGGAGACTGTCGAGCTCGATAGACAGACCTGAAGAGGCTGGATTCCTGGGGCATCACTCCGGTTTACGTGTACGTGCAGCTTTGGGGGCCCCTGGCACTCTCTCACCAGGGGCAAATACAGCACAACGCCTTCCTGCTTAAGGCCAAGCGACGGTCCTTCGGGAGACCCTGGATGCACCCCTAGTGTTACCGGAAGGCCGCGAACTAGTAGATCCTCCAAAAGATTATGCACAGTATTGTTGCTGTCAGGCTGGGCGTGCGCTCCTGGGCCTCTTGAGGGCGGTGCCCCGCGGCCAGCTGATGCCTGTCCCCTTCTGACTGTCACCTGAGCCACCCTCTGGCCTGTTTCGTGAGCAGGTAGTTCGATGTTTCTCGAGCCGAAGTCAAGATAATCCAAGGAAGGGGCCCTATAGGGCCCCCCATGTGAGTGGAACATTACGGACCTCCCAGCGCGCAGCAGCGCGGTGGGGCTGTGCTCCTTAAAGCGTGTAGCCAGTGGCTCACATGTGCAGTATGTGGCCGCTTGGAACTGTAATTTACTAAAGCCTGCTGCTAGTGGCTAGCTATTGGTTTGCAGCGCCAAAGGGATATAGGGCTGTGCAGGCGTCGCCGGGAAGTTCCCGAAGGAAGGCTCATGAACAGTTTAAGCCCTCGCGCGACATGGGCAAGGACGTCCTCTCAGCATAAGCGCTAATATGCAGTCCACGGTACTACTGCTACATAGGCCGGTGGGGCGAACGTCCCCAGCGCCGCTCGTTCGCTGGCGGGTTCCCCGGGCTGCTTCTGGCAACGTGGAAGCTTAACGTCGTGAGTCTTTCAGTCGACTTCCCCTAATTTTATCCTTCTCTCCGAATCTAAGCTACAGGATTTCAACGGAAAGAGGAATCAGCACCGACGAAGGACGGAGGGCCCCACCGCTCGACTGCACCCCCTCGGTTACCCGCTGGCCCCGGCGATGCTCACTGCAACTACAGGTAGGCCGTAAAACTTCAAAAGTGGCTAGTTACATATTTTTTCTAAAAACTCTCCACATTAATTATGATGGTCAAATTATTTAAGCTGACCTCCATTTTAGTGCGCAGATCGTCGATGATCCAGTCAGCGGTATATTCCCGACCAGCCTCCCGAGCAGGCAAGGTCGTGGGCTGCACAATTCCAACTCATAGAAAAAACAAATTCAACTGTCAATTATCTCTAAATATTCAACCCCATTTGGCGTAACAGAGCGATTCCGCAAACGCCACCCCAACTTTATTTCCTTCAAACAAAGGCACACAGTTTTAGCCACAGTGACCTCTCTTGCATACACCGCGGAACCAGCTCCTGCACCAGCTTCTAAGATACTTTTCCCACATAAATATGAACGGAAACCCAGCAGAGGAAGTGTACTGTTCCTGCAGATCTCTGGAGCTCACTGCCGAGCCAGTAAAGCACCATTCTCAACATATATCCCTAAATTTTGCATTTGGTGCTGTACAACTTTCAGCCTCTCAGCCTCTGAGTTCCTTCTGTAGTACACGTCGCAGTGCCAGGCCTGTAAACAGCTTTCTGCGCATATGCGGGAGCCTGCGGGCAGTAAACCACAAAAACATGTGGCCCAAATTACTCATCACGACATGCTGACTATTTTCTATTATTTTACACTCCACAAGGCATGAAACCATGAAATAGGCTTCGCCGTATACACTAAAGCTGCCCACGTATAAGACTCAGAAGAGTGATTTCTTCCACTGGGGAGCAAGCACCCTTGGTGCCTAGACACGAGTGGGGATCCACTGCCACAAAGCTGTTCCGCCGTACTTCCCAAAAAATTTATCTTTTGATACACAGAGCTAACACCAGAACTGCCATTTGTAGGCCATCCTTTCCTACTCGTCATGCGAAAACCTAGGTACATGCATGTTTATACGAGTATGCACACAGATACCTGTGTGTACATGCTGAGAATAATGCAGGTATCTAGACGTGTTATGGACTTAACAAATATGCAGGTATACATATATTAGCTGCCGAAGGGTAGGATGTGCAGGGGCGGGCCTCTCCCATCTGTAGTGCGCAGCTCACTTGCACAGTGCCTGCATAGGTCTGCTGCTGCCGCCAGCCTGCGTTCGATTTTGTTGAGCCGCTGGCTGAGACGGAGGCAAACGAGCGCCGGATTGCTGCTACACTCCTTGCAGACAGGAGGCGGCACTAAGACAACTCTCTTCTTCATATCTGTACTCGCTCCCTTTCGCTTCCTCCTCTGAAGTAGCCCTTCCGAGATAGGTCGCTTTTCTGCATTGCTGCAGCTGCAGCTGCTGCTGCTTGGACTGCTGAACTCGCTATGCAGCAGCTGCTGCACCAGATTCCTGCGGACAGCTGCCTCCTCCGCTTCTTCTGCGCTGGCGCGTATTGCTTTCTTTCGTTTGTTTGCTTGTGTGAGCCTGAGAACTTTCTGAGGAGAGGAGGACAAATGAAGGGGTCCCAACTCTCTACACCTGCTCCCACAGAACAGACACGAAGCACCTGCGAAAAAGCTCTGCAGCACCAGCCGTTCCCTTGCCGAGCCGCTCGCCGTCAGTGACCTTATGCCAAGCTGGTGCAGCAACGACTGCTGCTGTTGTCTCAGCAGCAGCTTCTGCTGCTGCTGACGATTCAGCGGTGAACGACAAGCCATCGCTGCCGCGAGCGGCTGCGCAGGCTTGGGCATATCTCTGAACCATTGCAGCAGATCTGCACACCCTGGAGGAGGCAACAGGGAAAAGAGCCTGTCAATTGCTGGAATAATTTGCTTGGTGATATAGTAGCGGTAATGAAGCTGCACCACAGGATGCTGTTCTTGGAGTTGCTGTTGCTGCTCTTGCTGCAGCAAGCCCTCTTCTGAACGCTGTAACAGAGCAAAGTGCCGTACGGAGGCATGCACCCGCCCATTCAGCAGCGCTTGCATCTCCGTGGGATCCCGCCGCCCCCCCCAGACATTTTCAGGGGACGTGGCACAATCGATAAGCCTTGCTGTGCCACCCTTGGGCCCAGTGCTTGCTGCCCCTAGCGGCACGTCAGTGTCCCCCGCTACTTGGGAAAAAACGAAGGGAACGCGCATGCCGTAACAATCAGCAGCTGCAGCTGCTCCTCCTTCCTGCCCTTGGTGATGCAGCCGCTCATACAACACTTTGGCTTGTGGAGGAAGGGTCCCAGCAGGGGCCTCCCCCGCCTCCGCACGATATGTGCCTGAGGCATGTTCCGCGGCACATGTACCAGTCTAAGTATTCAGGGCACGCAAATACTCTGCATGGGGCCTGCAGGCGTGCATCGTGAAACGTCCACGCTCAGGTTTGCAGCAAACGCGTTAAAGCGGGCTTCTGTGTTCATCTGTATGCAATACTCTGTCACGCAGCTGCGGCGTTTGTTGTAATATCCATGCCAAAACTGCAATTGTGGACGTCTGAATTACAACGTTTGGTGCACGGAGTAGATATAAAAAAGTGGTTGCTGATACATTCCCAAATATGCTAACGGTGCTATGCACTGACATGCGCACATTCAAATATTTTGGGTCTCTACCTTACCAAGTTTGGCCCTCCTATGAAAAATGTAATGTCGGATCGGTATCTGGCCTCGTAACATTTTGCTCCACTCTCTGTATAGCTGAAAAGATACAACACAATGAAATATATGAGAATGTCCCCAGCTGAAAGAAGAAGTAAATGTGCATGTGGCAGCGCACAACGACTGTGGCAGGACACACGGACCGCAACATCTTCACAAATGCATTGACAGGTAGATCTGGGGTCCTTCGTCTCGCGCGCACAGTCATTATAAGCGATTACTATATCAACATCAAACTTGCAGATTGAACTAGAGTAAGGGATGGCTTCAGCTCTAAACGCAAGAAACCCCTTGAGGTGGCAGCAGCAGGACACACCAGCTCCTTGACCTTGGAAAGGTCCCTCGTTTGGAAGAAGATACGCAAACTTTTCTCTAAGAGGGCCGATGTCAGGGGGCACTGGTCTCTGCGGATGGTCTCTATGCCCTGTCATTTGCGGACGTACACGAGAAACAACAGGTATGCATAGTTAGGTAAAAGGGAAGATTGTGTATCAGGTACAATAGGGAGCACAGACACGACTTTGAATCAGAAACGTACCTTCGCGTCAAACGTCGGCGGCCCAGTGGGAGAGAAGTAAGCGTTGCCAACATATCTTTTCTTCGTGATCAGACAACAAGGCAGGTACACCTGAGCCCCGCGTGCACGCCAACTCTGTGCCATCTAAATGCAAGGCTGTGGATAACTGCACATGCTACCAACTGCATACTGCCACCACATGCACGTTAACAGTGAACATCCTCAGGCTTGCTTTGTTTTGCTGATCGCAGAACTAAGGTAAAAGGCTACATAACACCATAAGGAACTAAGCCACCACGCACACATACACATACACACAGACACTAATCAAGAGCGGCTATGCATGACTACCAGCATATTCTACACTCCGTGTGCACCAAGTGCATATGATGGCGCTCCAGTTGCTGCTATTGAGTACAGCAGCTGAAGCCTGTATGACAAATATGAGCTGTTGTTACCTTTTCGAGTTGCAGAGTAATAGGGGCGGGGTTGCTCCTCGTCACGGCTTCTGCGATCTCCTGGCCAATGGTAAATGCAGCTTCCAGCGACCGACCCTTTAATAGCACGAAAATCGAGTCAGTGTCCCCGTACAACACGCGAGCGCCCCATCTGCAAAGTGGTGCACAATTCCAGCAAGACGCACAAATCTCTTCTGCTGAGGCCTCTATACGCCCTCTAGGGCCCACAGTCCGCTTGTCCGATTGCCAACATTCCCACTGGGTGCGGCTGCTCTGCAGGATCGATTAGATAGGAAAACCGTCCATTAGATCCATCCGCTGGTCTCATGCCAGGGCAGATACATAGATATACAACACCTGCTGTACTGTAACTGCAGCTATTTCACACATCCGCCCTCGCATAAGTGAATGGACCCAATTTTCGAAACCGTACAAGCAACGTAGTGCATGATCTGAGATATTTCTCAGCTGCAGATGAGTAATATATTACTAAGTGAAACTAAATTGCTCTTCGCTGTACGATTACGAAATTTGACAAACGAACATTCTGAAGTGCAAGATCTAATGCTTGTTAATATACATTTTCTGCACGGCGTTCCCCCTATGCATGAACACTATTATCTTCGGCTTCTTGTTTCCTACTTTTGGGTTTGTTCGATAAGTTGCATGGCTCGGATCAAAGTTGCCCGTGCTGTTTCAACGATCGCATCCGCCACATCTGCGCAGGGCATTCGACCGCTCACGTTTGCATTTGTGTATCTGCAGCGGTCAACACAGTTCATGCAATCCCGTGGCCAGAGCTTATCATCCGAAAACTTAACCCTTTCCCCAATCAGGAAGCCTCTAAATTTACTACGAGGCCCAAGGCATGCACAATCAAATTCCGCCAGTGCATCCACTGAGCAACGTCAGCTATAGTGTCAAAGCATGAACACATAAAAACGCATGCATATATGTGCACTCATGGTAACCTTGCATGTAAGTGGATATGTTTGCCTATCCAGTTGCAAGTGCATATGTGCGTGCAGGTGTGTCCCTGTTGGAATACCCGTATGTGACGTTAGCAATCATTTTCAGACCAAACTGGCGATATTCCAATTTCCTCAAGAGTGTCTGGTCCGCGATCCCACCACCTGAACAGGCATACCAGCGGTCAAGCCTCCAACACATTTATTTCCTCAAGTTGCCTGGTACACTGAGAAATCAACCGTTTTCAAAACAAATGAGGCACTGATATATTTTCCAGAAAAATGTGTATATTTGTTAATGCAGTGACGAACTAAGGGACAACCAAGGACAAAAGGGCTAGTGAAGTTGTGCGCTTGTCCCCAGCGTTCACAGTCCATATATGAGTTTGCTAGGAGGCGCAGTCCAACGCTGTCACGACTTTTTCAAAGAGGTAAGGGCAACATATGCAGAACGATTACTACCTAGGCACATAACCAAGAGAGAGGGGTGTTTTATCTAAATGCAGGCACCAATGTGTTACTGCATCTACACCAAGCTTGAAGCTGAACCGTCACCTTGGTATCGCTTTAGTGCCTGTTTCACCATGATACGCGTCTGCAAGATGTCGTTTAGGAGTGTCGGCAATATACCCTGCTCCACATGCCCAAAAATACACAACCTACCATGCAGCCTGTGGTCAGCAACCACCAGAGTGTATGTACACTCCAGATTGTCCTGGGAAGGTCCCTCACAGGGCGTTATGGAGGCATCCTCCAGAACGCCTGTCTCGTGTTTGTAGGCTACCGTAATTCTTTAGCGATCAGCCCCCTGCCCTAAACTAGGTATTTTGAATTCACTGCAGTATGCCGCGCAAACAATATACAGCGACGTTGTCTGACCTGACGAACGCGGCGCGAAACGAAGATGCAGCCTCCTGGCAGTACCCTCATAGGATCGTCTCCAGGAACCCCCGGACTGGGCCAGGAGGACGCTGCGCACTCACCCTAACACGACGTTGGCAATTCTAATCACAAAACCCGGGTAAAATGTACGATAAAAGGGGGAATAACTTCCTTGCTGCAGTGTGTACATATGTGCACGGAACAAGCGGTCGGAGAAGCGAAAGAAGACAGGGAAAAGGCAACAGATAAGGAGGAGGATTATTTTTGTGCTGATCCCGAGTGGAATAAGCAAGGGAAACCCAACAAACAGCCCTGTCGATGTCTGCGGATTCCTCGAGCATGGGCCAGCAGTGCCATCGCATAGGCAGCAGCAACCATTCTCTTTTCCACGGGAACACCACAAACAAGGGAATCTGAAAGCTGCCCTGGTGTCTAAATGTTCCATATCCACAGCGTCTGACTCACGTCCTGCAGCAGTGGCGTCTGCATGCGCTTGCATAACATGTGCAAAGATCTCAGGAGGTGCGTGGACCGTCAAGACACCCAACGTCTTCATCTCGGACTCTAAAGGGTCCACCTGAACGCGAAACATAAGAAATGAACCTTAAAAACCTATCCTAAACTCAAACCTCATGTGAGCCGGAGAAAGACCTACACATTCTACAGAATGGAGCCTGACTGATTCGCTTCACGTAATTCTGCAAAATCTTGGAGTACTATCAACGTCCATTAATTGCCAGGTGCTGACCTCGACAGACCCTAGACAGGTTGAATAACAAATGTTGTTGGCAATTACGATGGAGGGGTAAAGCGACAGAAAGTCCAGCACCAAAACAGGTGAGAAGTAAAACCCAGAGAGAGGCTCAAGAACCAAAGGCACTCCCACAGTGGCTGGCTGTTCCGTGACCTGCAGCACAGAACAACTCTTTACACTTGCCCCCGTGCGAACCCTCCTATATAGACGTGCCGCTTTTGGAGCGAAATTCTGAACCCTTGTTTTAACCCTGTTATCGAAGCGACTTCTATGTGGCAAGCTCTTCAACAAAGCCTCAACCCTGCTTTAAACCACCATTTCAAAGTCCCATAAATGACAGCCCCCTCATAGCCCAACCCGAAATTTCCTTCTAAACGCGATAAATAGGATGTATGCCATTACAACCTTCCTTCCTGCACCTATGAAGTAGCTGCGGCATGCCTGTTGTTTGGACGGAGAGACGAGGACGCAGTTCAACCTTTTCGTAGCTCTGAGAAGAATATTTTCTACCTTGAATTGACTGCCGCGTGTCAGCGCAGAGTGCAGAGAGCACCCGTAAAGCCTCGCGAGTTCGCATGTACGGGGCAGCACTTCGCTGGTGTCCACGAGACGGAGACATAGCCGGACTCTGATGGGGCAGGGAACAGCCTAGATGGGCAAGCATATTGTCCACAGACACCATGCTTTCTGGCGCACGCTGCTACAACCGAGGAGCAGCTGGTGCGAACCATGGGTGTGACTCACCTATTCATGACGTGTGACACAAGATTAGCCACTGACTGCAGAGCCCCCAAATCTTCCTCCTGTTGTGATTGCCGCTGATGCTGTTGCAGCAGTTTTCTTCTTCGCGTCTGCTGCGCCTGTTGCCATATGGCTGCAGTGATGGCCAAGGGAATTGATGGGGTAATAATCCCCAAGACATCCGCTGCAACGCCGTTTAGGTCGGAGTGCTGAAGCTTCATTTCCTTCTGCAGCAGACGCCAGCCCTCAAGCACAAGGCGGCCAGACACTGCAGTGCTCCCTCGCACCCACCGTCTCCTCCGCCGGACCTCAGGCCTCCCGCCAACTGGCTTCGTTGCCCCAGCGGCCCCGGGGCGTCCAGCCGTTCCCAGAACCCATGAAGCCCTTACAGGCCCAGAAACTACCGATCTGGGAGCCGCCGAGCTGACTGGGATAGAAGAGATGTCATCTGCCCTACGCACAAAAGCCGCACGGAGTGAGTCGCCTACATCCGATGCTAGGTTCTGCTGAGGAATCTTGCCGTTGCTTGCCTTGCCTAGCTCTTCCTTCTACCATACACAAGACAATACTATACTTCTAGGCCGGTGTGACCTTCGTGGATTGTGCCTGCAATTCAGGCTCGGCTGTGTTGGGGGTAACACTCTGGCAGTTGGGCGTGCTTGCTTCTGCTTTCTACCCGGTGCCACCCATGTGCGTTCTTCTTGGTGCCTTTCAGTCTACCTGTTTCTTTCTCTACCACTCTGCAAGCACTCTAAGTTCTATTTCGTCTGGTTGTTCCCGCTTATTGTGTCTTCTGCATGGCCAGACCTGCCTTACCTACGGCTGCACCTCAGATTGAACAGGTGTCCGATACCCAGAGCAACCGCACGTCTGCATAAAAACTTGAAGCCTCGACCCCCTTCTTCCCACTGCAGCAACAGGGAAGGGTCTGCTGCTGCGACGACACTGCAAAACTGCAGCAATAACTCCTTTTCGGTACTAACCACGCATCGCCACCAGTCCCTGTCAAAACAGCTGTCGATACTCGCGAAATCGCTGCTCCCAGAGACCTTCTGCCGGACCCCAAGAGCGAATGGAGGACGCCAACAACAACTCCTGGAAGCTGCCACGGGGTCGCATATGATTACGCCACTAACATCAGAGTACAACAGTTCCTGTTGGTGCTGTTGCTGCTGCTGCAGTCGCGACGCGCAGCGTTGCAGCCTTTCATCTCTAAGAACAAAGCAAATAGCCAATACAGCGCAGGTCCACGGGTTTGGTGTAGCTGCTGCTGCTGCTGCTTCCGTCGCCGCCGTAGTTGGACATTCTGTGATGATCTCCAGCGCAAGCAGCGAACCATAGGTTGCTGTCTGGGCCCCTGAAAGGGCCCCTTGGTGACCTGTGACCTTCGTTCCCTCGTCGCTGTGGTTGCATAGGCACCTTTTAGCTTTCAGTACATCTGAAGCAATGCTTACTTGAGAACTCTGCTCTTCCTGGCTAGAACTTCCGCTGCTGCTGCTTTGAGATGTGGCAGCAGCAAACGCCACTTCCTGCTGCTGTTGGATCGGTCGCGGATCCACGTAGCTGACAATCCTGCCGCTGTTGTCGAGACGGGTTGCCATGCGCACTTTTCTTCTACTTCGACTGCTGCTGCTATTGCTGTTGCTAATGTCAAAAGCTGCTCGTGGGAAAGGGGTCTTTGCTTCACTTGCTTCGGTCTCTTGTGGCTTCTGGCCTACCCCCTCCTTCAACAGCTGATGCAACATTTCCCCGCACGTTGTCGCCCCCAGATGTTGCGCCTGATGTAGCTTTTGGTCTTGCATTTCCTGCTGCCGTTGCGGTGGTCTCTCCTTGTCGGATGGAGGCAGACTATATGAATGCTCCAAGTGGGGCCCCCGCCCGTGGTCCTTTGGTAGGTGCTGCTGGCACGTTTGCTTTGGCTCTAGCTGTTGTTGCTGAAGTTCGCACTGCGTGATCCTTTGCTGCCACGCTCGTCTGACCTTTATAGGGCAGCTCCCGAACACTTGAGCGTCGTCTGGTGGGGGGCGAAAATATACGAAGCAGCGTTTGCTGCCACCCTCCTGCTGGCCCCGCAGGTGCTGCTGCGGATGCGGCTTCCCAGCTAGCTGCCGCAGCTGCTGCTGCCTGTGGAGGAATCGCAACAGCTCTGACTGAAATTCCACTCGTTCGGAAGTTTTCGGGCTACCTCCTGCTACCGTTTCTGCTGTTGCCTTATTACATGCGCACGGCGGCGGAGTCAACCCTCGCTGCTGCTGGAGCATGCGGCCCCCTGGTGTGGCCGCAAAAGGATTAACTGCAGCTGGGACATCGCGTGGATTGCTGTAGAATGGAGTGATCTCCTCCTCCAGCTGTGGTGTACCAGATGTTGCAGCACCAACGGTAGCAGCGCCTGGCTCATCTGTATGTGTTCCCATGGCAGCTGGCGTAGGTGGTACAGATATGACGGATACACCGGATTCAGATGGAGCTGAAGGCCTCAACTCTCTGTTTCTTCCAAACGACCCTGGAGGCACCGCTCTGGTTCTGCTGCGTATGTTGCCCATTGGGTCGGTATCCGCGGAAGCGTCTTCCGCTCCTGGAAGTGATGCTGTTGCTGTTGCTGCTGCTGCTGTTGCTTTTGGGGAATCACTACAGAGCCCGGAAGCCCAGAGGGACCTCAACTTAGATGCATTGATCGGCTGAGTCGGAGACAGGTCGTCGCAAGAGGAGCGGGGGTCAAGCTTCACAGTTGGGGTGTATGACGAGCTGCTGCATGCTTCGTCGGATTTATTCGGTGCTGAAACGGCCGCTATTGTCGCTTCTGCTGCCGACACCCTGCGAAAAGCTCCTGTGGTTGTTTCTAGTGTTGCTGGTGCTGTCGCCGCTGTCATGTGAGCCCGTTGAAATCCACCGAAGGCACCTCGAGGGCAGGAAGCCTCGATTTCACCGGCGTTTGGCACATCTCTTGGGGTTGCCTCAAAAGCATGAGCGCGCACGTAGTTGCTGGTCGATGACCTCCTCCATTGGGAGTATTGCGAACACCAAGTATCTTGAGCTGCCGATCTTGCCTCGCATGCTAGCAATAGGTCTTCCATATCCGATGAGCAGCGCTTTCGTTCGCTAGTGTGGGCAGAGCTGCAGCAGCAACTGCAGCCGTTGTTGCCTCGCTTGGTGTGGCTGCTGTTGGCTGTTGCCTGTTCAAGCCTTCCGCTGTTACACTGTACCGATATTCTGGGACCTTGTTCTGAAGCTCTTCGTTGAATCTGCTGGGATTTTCGGGGACGGGAGGGCCGTCTTGGCGAGCTGCTATCGCTAAGGCTGCTGCAGTCCGCATTGCTGCCTTCAGACAGAGCCTCCAACTCTCCAGTGACAGGGATAATTCTTTGGGGTCCCCTTAAGCGTTCCGGCTGCCCTGTTTCTGAGAAAGGACCCTCCGCCCTCTGGGAAGTCAACAACGCCGCAAATGCCTCGTCCCCGAGATCCTGACAACAAACAGAAGATAGACACAACTAATACCGTGCCGCTGCAGCTGCTGGTGGTGCTGCCGTTGCTGTTGCTGCTACTTACTGCAAGATCATGTAAGTCGTCCGGTGAAGGAAGTGGGACTTTCACGTCTGGCTGTAGCCCGACAGAGGCCTTCTGCGACGGCGGCCGCCCCTGGCTGAGAAGGCATGGGGCCCCTTCATGTGCCTGGCTGCTGCAGAGCCCCAGAGAGCGCCCCTGGCGACGCTGTGGCATCATGAAGGCATCATGCTCCTTGGGCTCTAGTGGCTGAAGGGGCGCATCCAAGAAAGTACACTGGGCTGCATCTGCAGACCCCGGGGTGTAGGACTCCCCTTCTGCCTCGGGATCAGAGGCAACGGACGGTTGCGAAGCCTCCCAATTCGAAGATAAAGAAGAGGGAATAACCTCTACGCCAACCTGCTGTTGTTGTTGCTGTTGCTGCTGCTTCGGTTGCGACAGTATAGTACTGCTGGTGGTCTGCTTCATGGGGAGCCGCTGATGCACTGACTTCTGCCCTAGCTCCTGCTTCTGTTGCTGCCTCCACGCATCAATGCGCTTCAGAGTGTTGTGAAGGGCATTCCTCCACAATTCAGGAGTACCGTCCACGCAGGAGTCTCGGAGGCCCCCCTGGGACCCCAAGCCCGAAGCTGAAGGAGGTGGAAAACCAAGGGCAGCTGCTCTAGCCGCCTCTTCTCTCCAATATTCCGCGACACTGCCCACAAGCCGGGCAGCAAAAGCTTCGCCATTGTTGTTGCTGCCCAGACCGCTGCTATGCATGTTGCTGCTGCAGGTGGGTGGGTTCAGTGAGCAAGCTTGCTGCCTCTGCTCGTTCTGCACGGGTGAAGTCCTTTGGTGTGTGTGCTGCCCCAGATGGTTTTGCGCTATTGGTACTGCAGCTGTTTCCATTTCTGCCACCTCCGCGGCTGCTATCGGGTTCAGGACCTGTTCCACCCTTGCGTCTACCTCTAATACGCACTTGCTGCGGCGGGGGACACTCAGCACCCGAAGACCCTGCGGGCCCCTTGGTGGAGTGGCCTTCATTATAAGGTCACATAGCCGTACCACAGTACTGCTGCTGTTACTGGTCCTTTTAGTAGATTCATCTCTTTCTTTCGCTGTTGCAGCACCAGGCACCGCACTTATTTCTGGAGCCAAACACGATTTCTGCAGTCGGCACATCTGCTGCAAGAGCCTTCCCCACCCAAGCGCAGCGAAGGCCCTGGGAGCCCCTACACCAAGCATTTCAAACTCTGGGCTCAAGGCCATCCGGTTCTCGTCCTTCAAGAATCCTGGTGTCCCGTCCTGCGGCATGCCAGTAACGCACTCGGGTTTCCTTTTATTTCTTCTCCTCAGTAGGCCCCAGAGGCACTTTCAACTCCTGTGCTGAGAGGGGAGGTCCCCAAGGCCCCCTCCGGAACCTATCCGTTTGCTCGTGGAAATACATTAAGTCATTCAGATCCTCGGTGGTGGCAATCTTCCCCAGTACTTACTGTGGAGAGACGGCTTCCTTGGACACCTTCCTGAACTCCTGCTGCAGCCAGAGGGTGAAGAACGACAGGAAGCCTGAAAAAGGGCTTGTCAACAAACACGGGAGCCATCCCTTTCAAGTGGAGGTCCGCAAACACTTGGGTCTGCAGAGCCCACAATGTGCCAACAAAGCCGCACGCACCCAACACTACAAGGTGAAGCGAACGCATAGGCAGAAGACGCGAGGCCGTCAAACACCAGAAAAGGTCTTTTTGCCACAAAAATGCACACCGTCTGGTCTGAACACATGGCTGGGAGCAGGGCACACAAGGGTGGCCCTGAGGGCTTCTGTATCCCCTCGCGTGACTCACACAACAAAAAATAACATGATAGCGGCGACAAACGCGCCAGTAGGCAGCGCATCGAGCAGCGCAGTTGAGAACAACAAAAACAACAAAATGAACAGTAGGCAAGATATAGAACATAAAAGCTGCAAAAAAGGATGGCAAGACAAGCAGAGAAACTGCTCACCTGAAAACTGAGGTGTACCTCAAAGGGTTGCAGGGGAGAGCCTGTTACAGCACCCTTCAACAAAAGAGCAGCCATGGGGCCCACCATGTCGGGTACCGTTAAGGATATCTTTAAGAAGAAGTGGAAGTCTCTGTGGTATCCGTAGAAGGGCAAACGCCTCACAACCTCTATTTTCTGCACCAGAGGGCCCCCTTTGGGCCGTTCATCTCCTCTCACGGCCCTCGCCTCCCGCTGCAGAGAAATGTCATTAAACCCATCTCTGCTAGCTCGGGTTCCCGCTGGCCGAGAACCCTTTTGAGATCCACGAGCCTTAGCGGCCATAAGGCGGTCCGCCTCCAGCACCAAACGGCGGGAGAAACAACGCAAAAAGGCGGAGGCCCCATCTCCGTAGGCCTCTGGAGGGGCAGGGACATAGAAATACGGGAACAATCCATGCAAGTGCAGACAGCAGTGGGGGCCTCCGGGTCCCCAAGGCCCATAAATGCGAACAATTGGCACTCGAGCAAGCGGTCTCCCGCAAACCTCAGACACCAAAGGGTCAAGCCCCTTTATTGGAGGGTCCAGACCGACTTCTATGACTGCTGCAGTCACTGCCATGCCAAGAAAGGCCCCATGGGATGTCAACACCCCTTTGGCTCCTCCTGAACGTGAGGAGCCTGGGGCCCCCAGGAGACTCGCGGACACAGAAGAGGGGTCCTGTCCCTTCATACCTTGTGAGAAGTCAAAAGATCAACTGCAGTGCACTGAAGGGCCTCCAATTAAATCAAAAAAGAAGATTTTGGCGGAGGGGGGGGGATCCCCTCTCCCCTGGCCCATTCTGTTGGTGGGTCCCCGTTCTGTCGAAAGCAAGATTGACCCAAGTGGGTCAGTGCCCGAGTTCAGGGGGCCCCCGAGTAACCAAAAGATCGGCCATCTGAACGCTGATGGGACGCAGTGAATTATCTGGCCGCCTGATCATTGGGCTGAAGTCCGAAAGCGTCCACTGCAGCCCACCGCTTCGCATGCCCCGTAGGCCAACTTTACAGGGCTAGAGTTCGGGGTGTTGCCTTCTCAAAGTGCACGAAAGCACTGAAACTTTGGATGTATTTACGGGTTTAACTTCCCAACCCTGAAAGAAACGAGTCTGTCCCATTATTTAGGAATTTTGCAGAATCCCGGCCGACCCGTTCACTACGGGCGAACGTGGTTTGTCCTTAGACTCATCCAGTTCGACAACTGCTTCAATGCTGCACCACCCAGCCTAATGCAGTTGCTTTCAAAGTGGCATTTGCTTTGTTAAGAGTGTTGCAGACTTGGAAAACTCTTGATTTGCTGTGTATTGTACGTTGCCGTGCCCTTGAGGCTGTGTTGCTAGGGCTGTCGATGGTCGCCCAGGTGTTCTATCCGGAACGCATGACCGCCGCTCCAGTACTTATGAGTTGTTTGTGCAGTGGCACAAGGGACTGTTGCTGCAAAACAAGGCTATAATGGGTCGTCCGTGCCTTCCTAGGACTACGCCAAACAGGACGACTTGTTTTTGCGCTTGCACGTAGGACTGCCTTGTACCATTAGTTGCAACGGTGACCACCTGGTGCAGCAATGAAGTCAAAATACTAATAGTAGAAGACGCACTGCTTGTAGAAACTGCTGAGCCTTCCCCTTTCCCAGTATCCAGACGTCCGGGTCCCAGCGGCCCAATCCCATGGAGCTGCTGTGCCTGACTGTTGTGCCTCGCATTCAGACAAACGATAAGTGCGCCAACAGGGGCGAAGAAGAGCTCGATAGAGTGCAGAACCCCAAACATAAAACAGGAAAGAGGCATGGGTACAAGCCGGGACACGACTACTTGCCTCTGCTGTGCAGGAGCACTTCGCTCCAAGCCGGCTAAGTGTCCTTTCCACTGTTTGTGCAATGCCCTTTGCGCTTCTCCGATGGTTGTGTGATGCCCTTTTGGTCGCTGATCTGGTGTGTGGAGGGGGGGAAGCAGATGCTCCTAATTAAATGATCCCCCCAATTGTCAACGAAAAAAACAGTTGAATTGTCCTCCTAGCAGCCAATCAGAGTAATATTCGCGTTTTCTATGGCACCTTCGAGTTGTGAAGGGCTTGTCCCGACCCTCAGTTTAGTCCTGCTGTGTCTTGTGGCAATAATATTGCTGTCCCTTGGGTTGGATTTACCATGTACTGAACAGTAAAGAAATGAAACCTATATTGATGTATTGATAGCAAGCCCATGCTGGCCACAAATATGCAGTGCAATCCAGAATTCCGACCCGCGAACAAGCAGCAAAGCGACCTACCCAACACAAAGATAGCTTCTGCTGCTCCACCCCTTGTGCGTTTTCAGAGGGGGCGAATCCTCGAGAACCACGCCATCAAGGCTCAACACAACTGCCGAACATCGTAGACTATAGTTTACTGCCCTCCATTCTTGTGTTTCTTCTAGGGCGGTCCCATGGAGCTTCAGTGTGTGGCACGGGGGCTATGGATGTGCACTTCCCACATCGAGGTCTAGCTTCTGGCCGACAACAGTGTTTCGATGTTAAAAAGGGATGCTGGAAAGCAAGGAACAAGTGTGCACTGTTGTATCTTTTGCTAGATCTGGCTCAGACTTCTAGACTCTAAACAGGTAATTTCTTGTGTGTAAGACCGGTTCTCGTGTTTCTACGGACGCCTCCTTTCATCGAAGTCCCAGCGCACACCCCCGGTACTGCAAGTACTCCGTATTCCTGCTTAACGCAAGAACGTCGGCAGGTGCAGAGCAGTTTACCCGTCTTTGTCGGTCCAACGGAAGGTTGCTTAACCTATCACCGGTGTTTGGAAGGTACAGGATTCCCCTCGATGGAAAAACCTATCCTTATATGAGAGTGATAAAGTGGAATTCAGGCTTCTGCATTTGGTGCAGTGGAGTGCGTAGGTGCACCGGAAGGTAAATAATAACTAGACTGCTAGCTGTTTAGTAATTTGTCAACCAGGTTCATTGGAAACGTGGTTCATCGTAGTTTTTTGGGGCGTGTGAAGTCAAACAACACCCGCCCGCCTCCCGCACATTTTATTCACCAGAACCGGGAAGCCTGCAAGAGAGCTAGCTGACAGTTGACACTGAAGACAACTTTTAAACATTTCGTTGGTGATTATCCCTTAACATTTGCTACAGCTACAGCTACGTGTCAATTTGAGAAAGCCTGTCTTCTTGGACCATTAATCTGACTGCCTTGTGGAGCAACCCTGTAGACACCGATGGGGACGGAGAGCCCAAGAAACCTTAAACCTGTTTGTTTTATCGCCATATAAATTTAAACACTTCATTTATCAGCATCTGTGGTATTGTACCGCAAGGAGTCCACCGCCGCTACCTGGCACCCGGGCAAGATGCGTGGAAGCAGTCGTGCCCGTGGGGAGATGACCCCAAAGGAACACGTAGATTCGCAAGCTGGTAGGTCCAGATCACATGGTCTATATATCTATATATATCACCTTTAGTTCAGTGTCTGTAATTCCCATGAAGCATGTAATTGAACGACATGTTAGGCCGTTGAGACAAACTGACGGTGTTCTTCGAACTGCGGAGCTGTAATTACGAGAAGACGCTGTCAAGATGCAAGGAGGAGAGGGATTCCTTCCTTCTATTACCATATCATCTAATAGAGCCGAACCGGGTTCGTTGGATAATCATCCAAGCAGTGTCACGGCCACCAGTGTGAGGTTTCGAAGGCGTGGAAGATCCGATTCATTCCGCCACCCATTCCTCCTTAAGGTCGGCTGCATTGCCGCCAGTCTAGCGATAGTGTTTCTTCTTGCGAACTGTGCCCGTGCATTCGCCTCCATGAGACTATCTGGAAGTAGGGCTAGGTCGCTAGCAGAGAACCGCCCTATGCACTTAGCCGGATACTGTGGAGTGACCGCTCCTGGGATATATCAGGCTCCTACGGGGACTTTTCCAGCTGTTTGGGTAGGGGGAATGTTCAGTACCAGCATTGGGGGGCCTCCAAAAGCGCCTTTTGGATATCCGAGCGGAGTTACTTCTGCTTCAGCTGAACGAGCTTGGAGCCACAACGAAGAAAGACCGGAGGGGCAGCGACCTCAGTTCACGTACCCGCCAAACGGAGGGCCTCTGATGTTACCCATGCCACGCACTTCTACTGGGCCGCTTGGTTCATTTTTTGGAGTATTTGCCGGTGAACCCTTGCAGCAGGGAGGTTCTGGCCTGCCATCACTTGCTCTGAGTACGCAGGAAGGCACTTCTTCCGGGCCGTTTGGTTTGTTTTTTGGAGTGCCTGCGGGTGAGCCCGTGCGGCCTGGAGGTGGTAACGCACTGCCACATTATTTGAATCAACTGGGAGTTAGCGGCGGATCTGGAGTCACTCATCCGTTAATATCAGCTTCGCCTGGCTTCAGTCAGCCTCTTGGATCAATTGCACAGACCGCAGCGTCCACAAGCGGCCAGCAGATTCAACTCCCACTACAACATATCCCAGCAGGCAGCGGAACTGCAGCGCATTTTGACAGGGGTATTGGCAATGGCCATATGCCAGCCCCACCATTAGCGCAAACCAAACCTCACCATAGCTCTCCAGGTTGGTCTGGCACGTTTGGGCCCTTTGGAATCGCTGATGGCCCCTATGTACGAGCGCCTCTTGCAGCCAGCTGGGTCCCTGCTTCTGGTGGTTCTCAATAGCTCAAACAGCCGCAGGGCCCCGTGAGCTTCCTTAAGATATCATGCGCCAACCCCCAGAGGTAGTGGGCCGCTCCTTAGGCGGAGGCCTTGTTATGGGCAACAAGGCCGCAGAACAGCAAAGGCTCAAGCCGGCCGCACTGGTGCTTCTTGCTGCAAGGACTACGACAGCAATCTTCAGTCTGGCTTTTCTGTGTTTGGACGACGACGGATACGTGATTCCGTTTAACAGGTGAAACTAGGAGGTATGATGATACAAGTGAAGAACAGAGCGCACTGTCCGAGGACTGCAGAGCTTTAAGCCGCAAGAGGGCATATCCAACGCGGTCGGGTGGAACAAGGCGTTTCGGAGCTGAAAGGTTGAGACCGAGTGGGGGTTGCAGTTCATATCAAACCGGATCTGGTGGAGGGCTTTGCAGTTCTTTTTCCGCAACCAGGGAGGGTGGCATTCAGACATGGGGGCTCCACGGCCCTGGCCTTCGTTTGGCATGAATTGTCTTTGTGTTTGTCCGTGTTTCATAACCACGTATTCAAAACAGAATTGTGTAGTGGCAGTCATTCCATATTTGATAATGCTGAACTGACTCCGATTAAGAGCTAAGCTTGTTGCCTCCGACCACGTGCATACTCCGCTGCTGGGACTAAATCCCCAGGGTGGACACGTTGGCAATATCTGGTTGATTTGCTGCCTTCGGTGCGTATTATTTAGGCCTACACACACGGACTAGTCAATTGACTATCCTGCTTTACTGCTTCAGGGTCTACTTTTGAACTGTGGGGCCCCACCAGTTAGCAAGGAGTGTGTTGCTTTATGCGTGGTATACAGGGAATCTGGGCTGTACCGAACAGTTGATACAACTCAGTTGCTTTCCCAGGGTGGTTATCTATCCTCGTAATCCAGCTGTGGAGAGCAATCTACCGTGGATGGCAGTTTTTCTGCGCAGCCTAAATGGACGAAAGATGCATTTAGAGCAGTTTCCATGAGGGCGTTTAGTCTTTTGTGTGACTCAAGTGTTCCACCCTTTGAGTTTTGTTGGTAGTTGAATCCAATGAAGAACAATGCATTTCTCTCTGTTCGACAGATGATCCTGTTTAAGAACCCTACGTACGACCGTTGCACATTTGTATAAAAGTTTATGGCGTACACCGTAGGTCACACCTGTCAGTTGTACTACTAAGATACTGCAGAGTCAGCCTGCATAGAGATACAGAACTGCTCGCATACAGTGTAGGGCCACTGACGACTCGGGGTTGGCGACGATCGGTTTCACGTTCACGAGTAGACTTGAACACAATTCTGGCAGTGTGTAAAGCTCTCCCCACTGAGAATGCAGACGTAGGCAGCCCTGTGATGATAGTAGATTCTCACCGAATTGCATGTCGTACGCCTCCCGACGACGGAACTGTCCTTCCTGCTTTGTAATACTTCCACAGTTGAAGCGGTCGAACACCGCCAACACGTAAGCTGAGCACAAGCCTCTGCAGCATAGCCCAGCACGTCTAACGGGGTAAAGATGCTGTACAGCCCTCATGCCAAATGTTGTGCTGGTTTTCCTTTAGTGGCAGATGCACACGATTTTTCAATTTGGGAATGCCGTTAGAGGACGTTGCAGCATAGTGAAGGGAACATGCAGCGTCAAAACAACGTGCAAGACATATCAAATAGAAGAGCTGTACACAACAAGCAGCACAGTCAGTCTGGCTCAGAACAAGGGCAGATGCTGAAACGGACGTAGATGCCTGAGGGAGGCCGTTTGTTGCAGCCTGGGTGGCCCGTGCCACCCTTGCAAAAAGCGTTGAAGCTTCCAAAGTCACAACGCCTCCGTTCTGCTAGACTATCTTTGAGATGCAATTTTGGGGACATATCTTCCAGATGCGGGGTTGGCTGTCATCAATGTCTGTTTATAACGTGGCCGGCCAACAGCCTCTGTTTGCACAGTGAAAGTTAGTATATAAGCGTTTGGTGTCCTGATACTATTAAACAGCAACTCTGGTATTGTTCCCTCTCGGGTGGAATATGCTATCGATTTGACGCCTGCAGGCCTAAGTTCTCCATCAAATAACCGCCTCGCGGCTGCTACTCTGACCAACATTTACGTATTTCGTCTTTGAAGTGCACGGTAAAAGCTGCTGTTTTGCATGCTACCAATCCTATGGCATGCAAGCCTCAAGAAGGCTTGTCTAAAGGAACAACAGTTTGTGCTGACGGCGCCAGCCCAATAATGCCTTTTGTTCGCCTACAGGAAGTGCTCGACAGTACATGACCGAACAAATGGGATGGACATGGACAGTCTTGAGCGTGCAGTACCAGCGGGCAAAAGACTGTGGATGTCTCTAAGGGTGAGCAACAAGCGAGAAGCTTGTAATCCAACCGTAGCATCGGAGCAAAGCCTCCTCATCTGCGCTCCTCACCTAATGGGATAGCTGTTCTACAAAAACGGATATGCACGCTGCACAAATGACACGCCGTGGTGAAACCGAATTCCCAAATTTCCACACTGCCCACTCGACAGTGAATGACTACAGCTTTTCGTACATATTCAGAAATCCACCCACTACTCGACCAAACGCCGAAGCCCCAAGGGAGCGAAGGATATCTGCAAGAAATAGCATGCATACAGACAAATTCGAGGTAACTCATGCTCACTGGCACTTTACGAAAAACCCAAACACAACGCATGCGGGCACGCAACTGGTCCTGAAAGCTAAAGCATATGGAGGGAAATGAGCCAAACGACGTCCCTACTCGTGTACTGTCCAGGAGGCGGTGTTTCCTTGTAGTCGTAACGGAGGATCAGGGTTGGGCGAGGGTGCCAAGTTTCGTTTGCTGTTTTAAGACGGACGACAGTCCACATAAACGACGAAGACCATGGTTTATGCTTCCTATCGTCGGCCTTCCTTAGCAAATAACTAGGCAGGCATCCATCAGCATTCAGCAGTCAATTTGCAGGATACTTGCTCACCTTGGCCCCGATGTAGAAGCCTGGAGTCATACACGAGTGCATCTCCTGGTTGTATTTCGGCCTTTACTGTGGATCCTCCTGCAACAACTGTCTTTAAAAACACTGGAATTAAACACAGCCACTTAAGCCAATTCTCTCCTTCCTGCAAGGAAAGACAAGCCCTGCAGAAGTATGGCATATAGAATCGTTGAAAGAGGCTGTCCAACTGCCAGAATCTTACCACTTTCCATACACCAAAAGAAAACACGGCTACGCAGCGTTTCGTGGTTACCTCGCCACTGAGGACGTGCGACCCAGGAAGCAGTTCTGTAGGTCCATTTCTGGGGTCAATATGCACCAAGGGCAACACCACAGTCAGTCCCCTGTGTGAATTGTCGCGATGCCACGGCTGTGCAAGCGCCAGTGCATCTGAGCAGGCACCAAATGATAGACACCACAGCTATGGTCGCCCCGCCAACTTGCACGCGCTGACGGTGCAGTAACGGTATGAAACAAAGACTCTAGACCGCCGCACCTGCATTTACTGTCTGCATCTCGGACACAAATACCCTACAGCAAATACAGCACAAACACAGGGCAACACAACCGGTGTTTCTGTACACACTTGAGGGAAACAAACGAGACTGCCGCACCCATAGGCTGCTCCCAAGACAGCTTCCAAAGAACTGAAGCAACTTGTAAGCCGTGGCCACGCTACGAATCCGGGGTTCCCCACAGTGTCTTTCCTTGATGACCGCCTGCCTCCGGCGGAGCTCCAGACGAAAGGTATGAATGCACTAGTGGCATAAATAACCGCTGCGCGTTGATTAGAGACTGTTCTATCAAAGACCCGCGGAGGAGACAGTGTAAGCGCCCTAATAGGCACAAAATAGCGCACGCTCAGTTGGGGACGACAACGCTCGTTCTTCCGGCAGCAGGAATGACAACAGCAAACCAAGCAGCTGAGAGCAGCAATAACAAGACTAGAGCCGCGTCACCCACCATAGGTAGGCCTTGTACAGTAAATGTTGGGGTCCACTCCTTTCATCTTCAACCCTCCTTCTGATGCCTGTCCAGACACTCGCTACATTGGGCTCGTCTGCCTCCTTCAGTGCAGTCGCTAACACTTCAGGCCCAATATTTAACAAGTGCCACTCTTCACCGTGTGAGTCCCCGCAATGTACTTACTGTTTCGCTTGAGGCAAAGGTGGCTTGCTGTACCTCCTGCAGCTGCTCGGGGGTGAGGGCGTTCTTTATTACGCAGAAGCCATGCTTGGAAATGCTTTCACTGGCAGCCTTGATATCTGAAGCCCTCAGAAACAATGGGGCACTCAGCGGGGCCTTCGAGTGTAAGTCTGCCCTGCAGCTGCAGTACCACAAAATAAGACAACTGCATGTCATAGCTACTACGGGATTCCAGCCACAGGGTTCGTTTGCGAGCTGCGGCAGTGCAGCATCGCAGTTCTCCTGTCACTTCTGCTGCAGTTGGGGTTGCAATAACGGCAGCAGCAGCAGCCGTGGTGTTATGTTATTCGGGGGTTACCGCTCTGCTGCATCTGCATAAGATGAAAGGGCCATGGGAGTGCCAGCGTCTTTGCCTGTATTGCGCGCGGACAGCTGTCGCACACGTCGTGGGGGCCCTTCATGTTCTCGCTGCTGCTGGTGTGCCTCCTTGTGCAACACGCCGCTGCGTTCCCAGCTACTGCAGAGACTTCCAAGAACCTGCTTATCAACTGCAGCAATAAATGCCTCCAACGCTTCTCTACCATTTCCCGTCAGCAAAAGCGGTAGTAGCGATCCTGTTGGAACGCTGCTACCCGCTGGTTGAGGAGCGCGGATTTTCTGTAGTGTCAGCAACAGCTCGTGCGCCGGCTGCGCGAAGTCGCAGGCCGAAGCTGCAGCACGAATGGTAGGGTCGTAAAAGACATCCTTAAAAACAGTTTCCGTCTCCAGAAGCAACCAGTGAATATCTGTCTCTGGCTGCAGCAGCTGCCCTTGGGGCTGTTTCACCTGCTGATGCTGGAGAGCTGCAACACCACTCAATAGTGCCGCTCTCAGAGAGGCGCAGAAGATGTCCTTTAGGTGCATATGCAGCTCAAGTGGAGCACCTGACTTCGCTGCAGCAAACAGTGCAGAGGAAGGCCCTAGATTTGGGCATGCAGCTGCAACTTTCTCCGCCCAAGAGGTGTCGAGGATTTCGCAGGCTACTACGGCCGCTGCGGCATCTGCTGCTGCCTGTGCCACTGGAACGGATACTCCTAGGCCGATAAGCCTCTGTAGCTGCCGCTGTCTACATAATTCAACGTCCTTCGCAAGCGCTGCTGCGGTGATGGGTTGGTAAGGCGTTCCATACACTTCGGGGACATTTCCTTGTCCCTTCACTGATGGGGGGCGGGTCCGCTTGTGTTGTCTCAGTAGCAGCAACCCTCCACCTGGGCACACCATCCACAACAAAAAGCTCCCGGCCCTGCAAGCGGTATCAACAAACGAGGCACTTCTTATACGCACGGTATTTTGCCGAAGCATCTGCTGGCGGCTGGCGAACCAGTAGGTAGGCACAGGACCCAACAGCAGTATCCAGTTGTCACCCCCCCTCCCCCCCACAACAAAAAAAAGATATATACATATATATATAGATATATATCTAGGTTCAGTCTGCTTACCTCCAACAGCAGCGGCAACTGCAGCGCCCGCGAGACACTGGAAGGCTACTCGCCTGACTCTATGTCTATTCGACAAAACGTGAAAGCGCACCATAACGGCTTGGGAAGTGGATATATTCAGCCAAAACCTTCAGTTCGTGCCTGCTTTTATCAACACGAACCGATAAACGCAACCACCATGGCACTCGTTCAGCCTTGTTTCCCTCTCGGGGCCCTACCAACACAGCTGGCATCGACCACAGAAGCAATGGGGCACCGGATACGATGCGCCGATGCTTCCTTCAACTGCAGTATTTTTAAAATTCAACTTAATACTACATTTAAGTGGAAGGGGCCAACGAGGCCGCCTCCGCACGCTTCTTCCTGTTGCGTGTCCTAGCTGCTCCACTGCACATACCGTCTTCGCCTCTGGTCCGGCTGTCTGCACTATATTCCATTCCTGGTCTCATGTTTATGAAGCAGTTTTAGAACTAAATCACTGTTTTACTTCACAGTCCTGCGAAAATTGCTAGGTTGTGTGATGAGCGCCGTCAGTCGACGGAACCAAACTTCGATTGTAGTCGCTGTCCGATTATTTAATCTCTGCCTCAAGTTGGCGCATAAACCGTCACACTGCCCTAGTAGGCAAGCGGTCTGCAAGCAGAAGTCTTCACCCATTGCCTTAAGTGGAAAAGGGTTTTTTGGGCTTGTGTAGGGCTGTGTTGCAATTTGGTTGCAGCACGCTGCATTGCAACTCTTGCTAGGCCGTCTCCTTTCTCCCAGATCCACATGCTGGTCACGGTTCGCTCTAGGCTCCTAAACACTGGAGGGGGAGGTCCGGCGCTTTTTAAGGATTTCTCATCTGTAATACTGTGGTTCCATTCTAGCTCGCAGAGGGTATGATTGAAAACGCACGTTACGTCTGGGGTCAGCAGGGGCCTGTGTTATGTTGGCGCACCCACCGTTACTGGCTATATAGAGGGCCTGCACACTAGTAGAATGCTTCACCCTTGGCTACAGTTATAGTGCATTCGGTAGAGGAGGCAAGGTTCTGCTTGCATGTGAGGCTGTCTTGCAGCGTGACTAGCAACTATGTTCGTTGGACTTTGTGCCAGGCTGCCTCCTCTTATGCAGCTGTAGGCTATTGGGTCGCTGGGGCCAGCAAGCCTGGAGACATGTTCAGCTGTTTTTCAAGAACCCTCAAGTATTTCGTTTCCATTGCAGCACACGGGGATCCTTAGCAGAAAGAGAGGACTCTGTTTGCAGCCATAGGCGAACAGCATCGAATGGCACCCTACAAAACTGTATGCACACGGGATATTTCACCAAAAGGCTTTGTCGAATCTCAGCCTCCCACTTCTCTTGAATAGAGGAAGTTGACTAGGATTTCCCGTTTTCGTGGGGATGAAACCAACGGATGGGGACATTTGGGAGTTGCAAGAAGTTCAATTTCGCTATCCCGCCCTGAGGAAAGTGTTTTGGCAGCCAAACCATTTCTTGAAGAATGCTTCCTTGTTGCAGAAAAAGCAAAATATCAGGTTGGTACGTCCACCAGGCCTTCTGAGACCAGCATGCGCCTATCGCTGCTCGCTCTCTTTCTATATCGTTCTCTAGGAGAAGCAATTCCCAATCCCAAGATATACAGGCCCCACATGTGGGTCGGACTTGACCCTTCTTCGTTTACCTCAGCCAGCGAAATAGAACTGCCTTTTTCTCTCTCTTTAATGAGAAAGTACGCCACCGATCCCTGTGCAGAATGAATCCCTGCTGTGGTATTAAACTTTGCTGCCCTTCGCTGATCCGAGAAGCCAGGCGATACTACCAAGTGTTAGGATAAGGAGTACGAAAGCATGTGAAGTCCTTCCAATGCCCAGGGGACTTGCTCCCAGCGGCGAAAAGGGTTGGTCTTACGCGGAAAGGAAACGGCCTGCTACTGCTGGTGACTTGAAGCTCCCCCCGCTGCTACTCCTGCGATACTGTCTGCACGAAGTAGTGGCCATGCCCGTTCTCGATGCATGCATTAGCAATGTAGTCAATAGCTAAGCATGTACATGGTCTTTAGAATCCAACGTGTACCCTCGAAAAAATAAACGTAGCGCATCCACAGAGACCATACACGTGACCAGACAGGCCGTTCCTTACTTGCACACGTGCACACACGCACACACACCAAAACCGCTGTGCCAATTGAAAGCGACTCCATGTGAAAACGGCGTTCATGAATTTCCTTAAAAAGGAAGTCATGGGACGGGCAACCATGTCTCGCGCATTCTCATTGTTGCGTTTTGCCCATATATTGAGCGACGCGACAAGGGAGTATAGTTGCAAGGCTCGGCAGTTCGAGCCCGCATTTTCTTCAATGATCCTATGCTCAAAAGGAAAAAAATGGGATTCACAATTGACCTACAATTTAGCCTTTCTTTTTCCAATATTTTGATTGCTCAAATCTACGACACCTAAGTGTATCTCTGACAGTCGCGTCAACGGCTCCGCCAGACGACGCTCATGCTTGCTACAGAAACCAGACTTAGACCATTTTCCCTTCCTTAGAAATGACTAAAATCATTGCAAGATGTCCTGAATGTCGCCCCTGCTCACTTACATTAGCCCGGACAAGCTGGCATGCCCGCCAGGTCTTGTCTGCGCGGCATGCAGCGAGGACACCAGATATAATTGGAACCCCATGTGTATCCTCAGCTGAAAACAGAGAGATGAAAAAAATAGAAAATTACTGAATAATATTAGTGGCATGTGCTTCCAGAGTCAGTGCCTTCGCCTCCTGCTTCTCGGTAGTCGAGCATCGACTCAACGGGGGTTGTTCCTCGTCAGCTGCTCGTAGCGTATGTGCACACTCAGTGAACTGTGTCATTCATCCGTGACATAGAAGGCTTCAGAGATATTTGTCAAAGGTAGCCTTTTTCGTAAGGTCTTTGCACAGACACTGGCTAGACCGGAGTCCATCCCAGTGCCTACACTAATCCACATGGCTGTCCTAGGTATGCCCTTCCTTACCATGGAGCTCCCTCCACTCTCTTTGGGAGGAGTCTGTAGATGCACTCTGCTGGGGAGGGGCATTTGTGTACGGTGGGTGGTTGGACTGTGGATGCTGTTGTGTGCACGAGTGAGTTGCGCTGCTGGAGGTGGTCCCGTGCACGTTCTTCCTGCAGGTGCACAGCAGGGTGAAGTCGGGTTAACATTGGTGAGAAGCCCCACGTATGGTGATTCTGTTGATAGTGATTTCCATGGAGATTCAAGCTGGGTGTGGATGAGGAGAGGGGTGGCGGCTGCTTCGTTTTATCGCAGGCAGAGGGCGCCTCCCAGTAAGCTCTCTATTCATCTCGTCCTCACATTGGCCATGACAGCAGTTGTTCTTTTAATTATGAGGTGTGCCTTTAACCAGGTTAATACTTCTGGAAAGACCTCGCGAAGGGTGCTGGGTGAGGGGGACGACTACCTCGAAGCTTGCGGTAGGCGTATCCAGCCTTCTCCGAATAATGCTGCCGACGCAGCACTCCAGATAGGCCCACAACTGGAGTCGAGTATTCGGAGTCTATTAAAAAAGCAGCATTCTGTGTTTTTGTCCGCCTGGCGATCAGTTCCTAAAATGATTTCTCTTCTTAGGCTAAAGACGCTGTGCCTCCTTACTGAATATGCAGCAATGGAACACACTGTCATTTCTGGATTCCTGCCTGATAACTTGGAGGAAAAGAGGAGGCAAACCGCATCCCATCTCCTTAATATGTCGTTATACATTGTCCGTGGTACCCCACGCAGGGGTCCGTTTTCGAAGTCGGTGTATCGCCTAATCCGAGTGTGCAGGTTTTTTTCAGCAAGTCAAAGCAGACAGGCGAAGCTGCCAAAGATGACTGCTGAGGATGCTGTGCAGTTGTTAGAAGAATTCCTAACGGTGCAGCATGAAACATGGGCTTTAATTTACCGGGCGATGCTAGAGCTGGAGAGGTGGGGTCCGACCCCAGACGGGCCTCCTTTGGAGCAGACTAGCATGCTAGTGCTTTTCACAGTATCTGGGACACTCCGCATACGTCGGATGCAATTGCTGAGGATTCCGGCAGCATTATATTGCCTTAACGAGCTTCAAGAGGAAACTAAACTGCGGCCAATTTTCGGCGAAGTAGGCATAAAGAAGGCTCTTGCATGTGGCCCTCTACCAGGGGCTGAAGGCCAGATAAAGGAGATAAAGTGGTTAGTAAACGAGCTAGTTACGAAAAGAGTGTTAGGCGAAGAGAGTTTAGGAGTAGAAGACGAAAGAGCTCAAAGTGAATCTTCTGGGACTGCAGCAGACTCTTCAACCAATTCCCTGCCCCCTCACCGCACGACAATAATAGACATACCGCCATCAACCGCGCGTTCAGCACTGACAGAACCCGCGCAACGTTTATTATCTAGACAATTTTTTGCCTTGGTTTCTTCGAGCTCTCTTTCCTCGTCTGAGACTGCAGCGGTGACAAGCAAGTCCCATTCGTCTTCAGCCTCTCCACCGAACCCTTTCCAGCATGCTGCTTGTTCTGAGGACCGCCCAGGAGTGAAGATGGAAAATTCTAATGTACCATTCTTGGGAAGTGGTGGAAGACCCTTCCATGGGGTACCTTTGGGTGCCCCTCCGGGGCCTTGGCCACCTGAGGGAACGCGCCGACCAATGGGTGCCATGACACCGTTTGATCTATCGAATTTAGATTTCTGGGCAAGAGGTCTCAGCCATCCACCACCAGGAGGGGGCAAAGGCTAGCTCACGCTGACCCATCGTTGAAGTTTCAGTGTTTACATGTCCTGCAAGGAGGGATTACTTGATCAGTGAAGGGGCTTTCGCAACGCTAACGAACATTGCACACAGAAAATTCGCACAGCCGAAATGGAAGTTGTTGTGGAAAAGCTTTCGGAGCTCGTCAGTCACTGTACTGACGCTCGCTTTGTAGACTGTCCAGAGGAGAGGAGCTTGATTCAGGTGTAGAGTAAGTCACGGCATACCCTGTTTTGGATTAGAGTTTTAGGATCCGGTGGTTTCGTGCGCAGGCGCAAGCGTTTTCCCATTGTGCAAGGAGACTCACATACATGGGTTCTCGGCATGCATCGGCGTTTTCGCTTTAGGGTTTCTTGTTCTGGCCACACAAATAACATGCGATTTCTGCTCCTCCAGGTTATGGTTAGGCTGTATTGCTACCGTATGGCTCCTGAGTTGCAACCGAGATGTTGCACGGCGTTATACAATGGTTTGCAATCCAGTTTGTTTGCGGATTTGAGCTTTTCTGGGGAGCTTAGCTTTAATTTCATGGGTACGTATTGATGCTGGATTGATATATTAACATTAATACAGCAGATTTCCCTCGGACGAAGAGGAACTGGCGGCGGTCACCTAGTGACCTCCTGCACCAGCAGGCACTCGTGATCCTTTTGTGTGTCCGCTACCTTTCATGATTGTATTTCACACTTGTGGGGATATACGCACTCCTATGTACCAAACTATATTGAGTGCCGCAAAGTGTGCAGCAAAGTGTCCGCATTTGACAGAATTTTCAGGGCGGTGCGTGGGTTTGAGGCCTGCTTGTCAGCGTATAGCGCTTCACACAAACGGCTAAAACAGCTACTTACAAAAGTTCCACTTATTACTTGATTATGCCTGGCTCAGGCCTTTGTCTGTTTCGAGTGTGGGGTGTGTTTTCTCAAATCTTCCAATGACGTTCGACGCTTGCTGTCAACAGCACGTACTCTGTTGAGACTACGCAGTTACAAGGATCTAGATGAGGTGTGCATCTAAATAGTTGTGAACTAATGCCTCATAAAATAACCGAACATATTTATAAGTGAAAACCACAAACTCCTGTCAATATATAGCGGGAAAAGGAGATTCAAGTAGATCTGAACGCCATGACCCCTTTAGCGTGCCAATAATGCCAAGCCCACTCCGCCGGCGCCGCTATCAGCCCCAAACATCGGATAGGCTGCACGGGAGTCGGGGCCATATGGACTTACTTTCAGCCTAAAGTGGTCTACTTCCTCGTTAATATTATCAAATTTGATGCTCTTGTTTATTCCTGGCCTCCAGAGGCCGTACGGGGGATCCTTTTTAGACCTCGTGCACTACACTTACACAGTCAGTTCCTGGAGTTAAATATTTCCACTAGTAGAGGGGAACGCCACCCCACCAGTGCTTGTTGCAGTCACTTAAGCAAATTATCTCTCCTGTGGGGGGAATCCGGGACGCATATTTTGCTTGAACTCAAAGAGACTGCTTGTTTGAGACAAGCAGTAGTCGGTGACGCCTGCCCAGAAAAGCGTATATATTGTGGAGAATCTCCGTAAGATGTGGGAAATGCTTGCTTGATTATTTGGCGTAGAGGTCATCTTGCACTTGAGTTGTTTTGTGGCTTCTGGTGTGTGTGAAAGGAACTAATAAGGCTGTTTCGTCACCAACGTGAATCTGAACGGCTCTCCATGCTTATTAGATACATTCAAGCTAAGATGTCCCTCTCCTGACAGTCTCCAACAGGATGCACTGTACGTACTTCAAAGATAGGCCGAGAAGTGTGTGTGAACATACGTGCTGCAGCTAGTCGGCGTTGCAAGACCGTTTTCAAGCAAGGCCCGAGAGCAGCGAGTGGTGATTGACTTGTACTGGCATGAAGTTACCTTGTAAATGCAACATATCCCCGAACAGCCGTAGATCATAGACCAGGAATAACCATTTTAATAGGTAGAGCTTCGAGGTTTGCCGCTAGCAAGGGGGTCACAGCTAAGAGTCAGCACGATATCAGCGCAAGTATTTCACAGCCGTTGCGTATTAACGGCACTTTTGGATCGCTCATAATGCTACAACACGGATGCTGAGTGGAAGGAGTGGCCTGAAACTGTGCGTTGTTTGTAACGCGTGTCGTCGCATCCTAGGGGGCTTCAGCTGGATTACCATCAGACATCGTGCTGTGCTTGTACCTAGTAGTTGCGATAGTATAACTGCTGTTAGTACGAAGGCACGCAAACAAGTGTGTGTGTCAAGGTGGGATGATTTCAGAACTATAACGTCGAATATTTCCTGTCGAAGGCAACCTTCTCTGTCTGTCAAGCTGAACCACGGGGCTCCCCATAGATGCAGGTGCTGAATCATGGGGCTTAGCATTAGGTGCATGCATTTTAATAGCACCCAATAGAACCGATAATAAAAAGCCTTCATTACCCTTGAAGAAATATCCAGGTGGTTACTACAGAGAGCGATATTTCCTTTGCCAAACGTTCTACTATCAACTTCAACGTCTCCCATAATAAATTACTTCCGGCAACTTTGATAGACTACACCCAACTGACCAGATGGTTGGGATCCCATGTGCGAGTTACAAAAGATATTTCACTGTGAGCCATGCTTGCTGGGAACGCTGTTTATGAGTGCCACCATATCAACTGTCTAAGCCAGTCTAGCTTCAACTGCTTTACTCAAGCCTGTGTCGCTGGCCTGTTTATGTTTCACTGCACCAGAAGTCACAAAACTATGCGAATATTGTCGGCTGGTATTCAGAAACGGTGGAGTGCATAGAGGGTCGGACAGGTTTCACTTTTCAGGGAGCATCACATAGCCAAGCAACTCTGGAGGCGAATTCCCATTGAGTCACAAATTACGCTTTCGGAGGACTCCAAGCCTGTACCGGCCAACCAAAAAGTATTGGATACGTCAATCCCCCGAACGCCGATGCTGAACCACGAGCCGCAGCAGCAAAAGCAACAACAAGACCAGCAGCTACAGCTAGAGCAGGAACAAGATTCTCCAACTTCGGCGTGTGCCTGCAAGGCCCTCCTGCAGGATCCTGGGACATGGGGAGAAGATGATCTTTACGAAGATTCTACGTTTCCTCGTGTTCTGTCGGATGATTCCTTGCAGCCTTCCGTGTGTTTACACTGCGGGCATTTGAAGTAAAAACTCCCCACCGTGAGGTGTCAGCATTGCTTATAATGCAATAGCGGAGTCTAGTGTGCATCAGCCACACCCGTGTGTGCACTTGTCCACTTGTACTCTATCTAGGAGAATGGGGAAAAACCTTCAGAGTTTGTGAAGGGACTGCTGTGGGTGCGGCCTGACGAAATCGTCCAGCGCATTCATAAGCAACAGTCCAAGGCCCAGCGGGCCTCGCGCCCTCAGCAGCAGCAACAACCACAGGAACAGTCGATGCAACAGGAGCAGGCAGAGAAGACCGCTATTCTGTTCAGCAACAACAGAATTGCGTCAACGGTGGCACAGGGCATTCTGCCTTCGCATGCATTCGCTGGTGCTGCCAGTGGCCTAGCGGCGTCGAACCCTCGCGTCATCAGAGAAGCTCTTGTACATCCCCAAGAATGGCGGTAAATGAAGCCCTAGGCCTTAGCCGCATGTTTGCTGGTGTCGCCTCTCACTTCAACGTGCTCAAAGACGAGCGCCAACAACGGAGTTGCACAGTGGCATAGTTCGTGTAAAGAGGTCCGCATGTCGACGTGCTCCAAGGCTCCAACGTTGAGGCGCTAGAGGCGTTCAAATGTATATACACACTTGTTCCTGCTTCGATATCTCGCTGCAGTGCGCGTGGGATATTTTGCGCTGCTTTCTTTCGATCGGGGGAGCGCGAAGTGGTTTCCGTTGACACCCGTCTTCCTTGCCGCCTCGCGCAGCAGCCGAAAGAACATAATCGGAGGTCTCGCTGTGCCAGTAGATCTGGCGGCTCGGAAAACCGCAAGATTCGAAGCAGTACCAGAAAAGGAACCATCTGGGCAGGGGCAACTCAACCGGCCAACGAGGGCTCTATTGGTAATACTGCGGCTGCAGGTGCGGACGTTAAACAGGATGCAGCAGCTGGTCAAGAGTCCCCTACTGTGCATTCAAATGCAGCAAAGCAAAAGAACATCCGCAACCAACGAGAACCTGCAGAAACACAAGCAGGTTGCTCTGAACCTGCCATAGACTTCGCGTAGGCTACGCACCTTCGTGGCAGTGTTGAATTCACCACAGATTCTTTTGGACTATTTCTGTTTGACCCCACCACCTGGCGAACTTGCAAGATGGCAGCGGAACAGTTGCTGCTCTGTCAAGCATCGCAAAGTTGTTGAAATTTCGTTTTCTCCCTTTTTCTATTCTGGCCACATGCCATTGCTCCAAACGCCTACAGGAAGCAAAGGAACACACCGCCAACTTGCGCTTGCCTGTTAATATTTGAAAGCTCTCTCCTTTGCAGCCATCCACTCCCATGGCAAGCTGTCGGCGCTCCTTGAGGTTGCTGCATATCCTCCCTATTTTCTGACTTGCTTTCATTCTGTCAGGTTCTCACACTGCCACGCTTTCGAAGAGGTGTGGCTTCCACTTCTGGAAAAGGCGTATGCAAAGTTCCTCGGGTCGTACGAGGCAGTGGCACAGAGGTGAGGCCCACCAGAAGCTGCTTACAAGAAGATACGCAGGGCACGCCTTTATGGAAGAATACACATCTACACAGCAATACGTCGCACATAATGTATAGTGGAAATCCTCAGGGTACGGATGAAGAATCTTACTGTTTCCGCTTCATTCCAGCACTAAATATAGGACCCAAGTTCTGCAATCGCTGATAATGCACACCTCAATAGAAAATGACTCACAAGTCGGGTTCCACGAAACTGCCCCAGAAGAGAGCAACAACTTTCGTGAGCATTGTTTCAGGGTGTGTTACTCATATATATATTCTCCGAAGGTCTCATATGTGCACTAAGTTTTCATCAACACGTTGTGAGGACTCAGGGCTTTCAGAGACATTGCTGTCGACCTGACTGGAGGCGTCGGTGCGTTTCTGGGGATTTGAAGGGTGTAGGACTGAGGACGTTACGATTCACATTTAGCGCATTGGATATTAGGCAGCTTGGAGCGCTTGCTGGGTGTTCGTACAGTTGAAGAGAGGGAGATTCAGGGTTTCGATGATGCGGTCCTTTGGGCCAAACTACGAAAGTAACGCAACCCCTATGCATCCCCTGTGGAAGCGCCATAGGGGCAGAGTAGTCTGGCGTTGATATAAAGGTGTTGTGCTAGGACGATTTAAGCGCTGTTGCTTTTGGAGTGCTAACGCCTCCACGTGTTGATCGAGACGTTCTGGGTTAGGGACTACGGTCTTTAGCAGAGCTGCATTTGAGGTCTTCGTTGCTGATTGTGAGGACTGAGCTTGAAGGCCCTTCCCCTGTTGGTGTTCTGCTCAGGGCTTTCAACCTTGGGGGCTGTTTTCTAACTTGCGTTGCTCGGGGGGCAGACCTCGAGAAAGACAACATTTTGCCGGACAGACACTATACAATTGTCGACGTTGTCAGAGTGCGTACACAGGCGGTAGAGGGATGGCAATCCTGGCGTGTACATCAACAGCAAGAGGCCATGGTCAATCCCTTTCATCTGCTATTGCATGTCTTTGGGGGGTTCGACTGTCGCAGGTGGAGGAGTTGAGGATGCTGCGCCTTCACAACCCGTGGAAAGTTCCGACATGGAGAGGGGAATTTTCGGACTATCATCGTTCCTGGACACAGTACCCAGGTGGGCTGATGTTGGAAACGATACCTGAGAACTGAGCAGCACTCCACCAGCAGCCCTGCTGCTGCCGCAGTAGCGCATTGCTGCAGCCGCATCGCTGCTACTACCTAAGGTGCAGTCGTCGGCATGGATATATAACCCCGCGAATTATTTGGGGCGATGCGGCAGATCTGAAAGACAAACTCAACTACAAGTTTGGAGACACTCCGGCAGCCTTTTGGATGAAGTTTGAGACATTTCTCGAGGTGTTTACTGACATCTACTTCTGCCACAGCTTACCTCCGCAGCAGCGGGCTCCCCTCCTCCTGCAGCCCCGTGCGCGTCAATCGCCCCGAACATCCCCAGCAGAAACTGCTGCTCTTACCAGACAGGCGTATGCAGATACTGAAAACCCAGCGTCGAACTGGACGGCGCAAGAACCCAAGCGGTGCGTTAATGGCCCAGCCTAGTTTTTGAGCATTCAGGCCAGTGAAAAAGAGTAATGGGTACATATTTGAGAGTTAAGATTTCAAAATGCATGCCATAGGCTTTAGCGGCTAGGTCAAAGCTCTAGTTTTGGGGTTTGGCAGTAGGGCCTACCTGGGATACTAGCTGTAGTGCGTGCTGGCGTTGCAGCGATGCCACCTTTCCCCGGACAGGGCAAAGTGAAGTATGGCGTTACGCTGGTGGCGCTGAGGTGTATGTGACAGTGCAGGGAGACAGTTGGAGGGGGCTGTCTCTTTGTGGGTTGCCTCGAGAGTGGAGCCGCAGCCCTTCAGTCATTGCTGCAGCATCCCCCCAACAGACACCCCGCAGCAGCACGAGGAGCACCAATGCCACAGGCAGCAGCGCAAACTCCTTCAACGCACCAACGGGGCCATTTTCGGGGGGGCCCTGCAACACGTGGGCACTGCAGCAAGTGGAGACAACTCAATCAGCTGCCTTCCAAACAGGAACCAAGAACACAGACTGCACAACAGCAGGACGAGCTGCTCCGGTTACTGCCGCTGCTGCGGGGGCTGGGGGAGCAGCAACAGCAGCCGCAACAATACAATCCGTACAGCAGTTGAGGAAGAGCACTATCCGCAGCTGCACATACTCCGCAGTTAGCCGTTCCTCAGCCTTTGTACGATACGAACGCCAAGCCGAAGGGTTCGACACGGCATGGGTGAACGCGCCGATGTTCTTGGTGTCTGTACCCCCTTCCCCCACTTCTTCTAGTTCTTCTTCAACTCCTTCCTTCTCTTGTTCTTCTCCTGCTGCAGCTGCTGATGCAGCTGATAATGCCGACGATGCTGATGACTTACAGCATCATCATAAGAAGAAGGAGGGACACCTGCAGGACATTGAACGGAAGCAGCAACAGCAACAAGTGGACGTTCTCCTTGCTATCACTCAAGACTGCAGCCTGGACGTCTCGCCAATCAGCATGGCTGTCTTTAGAACGCGGGTATTGGTAACCTTCAGAATTTGTGATTGGCACGATGGGTTTGTGGTGGACGGCGTGATACTTACACTATAGGGTTTAGATTTGGGATTTTGCGCAGGACTGCCGCCGCATTTGGTCACAAGCGGATGCAAAGCTGCTGGGAATTTCCCAGGCCGTCTCTGAAGGTTATCGGCCCGCTTGCGAGGAGCCGTGGAAAGGAGGTTGTTGTTCCGAGGCCAAGTGTATGCACGGCGTGTTGGTGGGGGCCCCCGAGCCCAGGGGCCCCTGGAGGGACAGCTGTTTGAGACTCGGATTCCTCACAAAACCAAAGACAAACACCACAACAGCCAAGAATACCAAATTCCTCCTTGTGGTTTGCTTTCAAAATGCACCAACCGACAGCAGCAGCCTTCGGCCCAACAACTTCGTCTTCCGCACATTCAGCTCCCACCCAGTAACCCTAGACCCTAAACACCATATCCTAAACATCACATCCTAAACCCTAAACCCTAAATCGACAATGGATAACTGCAGATAGAACTACTACTGCACAATCTCGAAATGCAGTTTCCGGTGTCAAGCAAAGACAGGTAAGCACAGCGAGGCAGCAAGACAAAAAGCTTGGGGGAATGCTCAGTTTTCGGCTGTATGCAGCTGTACGTGGAGCGGCTGCCACCACCACAACACTATGAATTTTCGGGTGTATGGACACGCGATACAGCCGGTGCGTTCTTCTGGGTTCTTGGGAAATATAAGCAAACATTAGCAAAGTAAAAAGCAAAACCCAATAGATAGCTGCTGAGTAAGAAAAAACATTGCAGCACAGATAAGGAGAGAGCATGCCAATTTTCGTTTAGCCAGTGCTCCAGCTACAGGTATTTGCAATGCATGCGCTACAGACAAGCGTAGATGGATGCTGCTGCAGAGTTGTGGGAACGTAGCCACCGATAAGTGGGCATCGTCATACACATATGGTGCATTGTGCTCCTGCATGCACTTGGCCAAATATATAATATTCTATCCATATGAAAAATCCATTGTACATATAAGTGTGCATTCTCACATATATATATATATATATATTATATAT